>NW_022196896.1:28949515-28950169 GCF_008632895.1 Mastomys coucha | reverse complement strand
AAGAAAATATCAAAAAAAAAAAAAAGAGATACTTTGATCAAAATTACCCAGGAAAATATTTCTCCATCTTCAGCAGTCACAGTGCACAGAGGCCACCAAAGCTGTGTCAGAATGGGGCCAAACTCCATCTCATGATGGTAATAGAATTTAGCAGTATTTTCTACATGGCCTTTCTTTTGCAGACAAACAAAATTAACATGTTCTGAGGTCATGGCACCTTTACAAAGATACCAGAAAAACTTTAATCCAACAATGTATCCCATTCTCTGGAATGAAGCCATGAAAGACTATTATATCAAACTGTGGAGCTTACATTGATTTGGAGATCCAGGATAGCAGAAATGCCAATACTATAGACTATATACCAGGAAATGATGCAGGATGACTGTACAGACCTAATAGAGAATATATGTGTGCTGCTGGGTCAGAAGTGTAGGGAATGTGGGTTCTCAAACTATTAAAGCTTAAGATGTTAACAAAACATTGGGGCACAGAACCTTCACAGGACCGAGGTCCTCTCCTCCTATTGATGATCAAATTGCAATCCTCTACTATATACATCCTGCCAGAAAAATCAGACCCCTCTTATGTGCAGTCCTTGGTTGGTGGTTGAGACCCTGGGAGCTCTGAGGGTGCTAGTTAGTTCATATTGTT
>NW_022196896.1:28942225-28949157 GCF_008632895.1 Mastomys coucha | reverse complement strand
CCTAAGAATTTCATAAATTTATTGTTTTCAATAGCTGAGTAGTACTCCATTGTGTAGATGTACCACAAGGGTGGGGTGGCAGGCATGGGGAGCGGGGAGGCAAGAGGGGTTTGTTTTTGTTGTTTTTGTTTGTTTCTTTGTTTTTTGGAGGGGAAACTGGGAATGAAGAAATTTACATGTAAATAAAGAAAATATCTAATAAAAAAAAATAATACATCAAAAAAAAAGAAGAGACCAGCATCACTGAGGTGAAATCCTTTGGGAAGTGGTTTCTGAGAGCACAAAGAAGCTGTGTTCTAGAGATAGCCAAAGTTGAACCTCTTGCAGCAGCTGTACTTGGTAATGTGTAAGAATCACCCAGATAGTACTCGTTTTGAAGGCATGAAGGGGCCAAGAAGAACAGCTGAGGCTTAGCACTGTGATAGGCCATAGAAGGCCACTGGTGAAAGTGCAGCTTCAGTTGCAGTTGATGGCCCAGAACTGAAGGGGTTATTCAAAGGAGTTGAGACTTGGTACCATGAAGAGAGCCTACAAGAGGCTATTGGTGAAGCCTAGTTGCAGCAGAATATCTCAGTGTATAGGAGATGCCAGTACCATGAGATGATCACCAAGAACAGTAGAGACAGAGGAATGGATCAACTTGAGCTTATAGAAGGTAGATCTGGAGATGTGATGCCAGTCCATTGGAGGAGCCCTGAAGATCATGTGTGGATCCCAGACACTGGAAAAAGAAGCTGTAACATTGAAGTTGCCTTGGAGGTCCCAAGATGTTCAAGATGCCACAGTGGGGCTATCTACTGAGGAAAGCTGCTAACAGTAGAACAGGTCCAGTACAAGTTTGTTGCAGTCAATAAAGATGAAAAGGAATTGGAGATCTGAAGACTGCTTTGACATAAAACATGGAGATGCAGAGTTTGGAATTTGCCCACCTGGTTTCCTGTCTCGCTTTGGGAATTACAGTTAAGTCATTGGATGAATTCCAGAAGAGACTGCTATAGACTATGGGGATTTTTGAAGTTGGACTAAATGTATTTTGCGTTATGTTATTTTTAGGTATGGTGCCCATAGACTCATATGTTTGGGCAAGTCTATGGAGGCCCTGGAGTGAATGTGATGGTTTGTATATGCTTGGCCCAGGAGCAGCACTATTAGAAGGTGTGGCCTTGTTGGAGTAGGTGTGTCACTGTGGGTGTGGGC
The DNA here is from genome assembly GCF_008632895.1 of Mastomys coucha. NCBI lineage: Eukaryota > Metazoa > Chordata > Mammalia > Rodentia > Muridae > Mastomys > Mastomys coucha. Next base: position 28,947,960 of record NW_022196896.1, on the reverse strand, counting down.
TTTGAGACCCTCATCCTAGCTGCCTGGATGAGGCTCTGCTAGCAGCCTTCAGATGAAGATGTAGAACTCTGCTCCTGCCTTGCTCCTGCCTTGATGATGATGGACTGAACCACTGTACATGTAAGCCAGCCCCAATTAAATGTTGTCTTTTGTAAGAAAAAAAAAAAGATGTTAACAAAAACTACAGACACCTAAGATAGTATCTTAGTACCAGGATATCAGTGCTCTCCTGGATTGATTCAGCCATCCTCAGCTCAATCTTTCTTTCTGGTGTTCTCCTGGATAGATTTCAGCCATCCTCAGCTCAGTCTTTCTTTGATATGCTATCCTTTCTCCCTTCCAGAATGGGAACACATACACACATACACACACACACACACACACATATATATATATACATATGTATATATATATATATATATATTATATGATTATATACTGGAAATACATAACTTCTTTTTAGTTGTTGCTCACCATTAAAAGAGATTTACACAAATCCCAGAGGAGACTAGGATTTGTATTTTAAACTGTGTTAGGAATGTTGACATATTGAGATTTTCAAAGTTGCATTATAAGATGGCCATGAGACACTGAGGCCCAGTTTGGAATGTTGTAGTTTAAAGTTATGTGTTAGCATTTCAAATTGAAAAGGATGAATTTGTGGTGGTTAATTTCAATTATTTACTCATTTGGATCAATATCATCCAGGCCATTACAAAGACATGCTTTTGGATGTAATGGTATTTCAATTCCAGAGAGATTTAACTGAGGAGAGAAATATCCACTCTGGAAGTGGGCTGAACTTCTGCATGAGTGGGGATTGTGGACTGAAAAAAAAAGGAAAAAGAAGAAAATCAGCTGAATGGTGACATTGTTTCCTCTGTTTCCTGACACGAGCAAAGGTAGAGCAGCTCACACCCTCTGTCAAGCACTCCAGCAGCATGCCACGTCTTCTCTGCATGATGGTTGTATCCTCAAATCTGTCTTCCGTTAAGTTGTTTCTTATCATTCATTTTGTCACAGCAATAGGAAAAGTAATCTAATATATCACCACTTCTTTTTACTATTCTTTAAATTGCTCTTCCCTATTTACCTTCTCTCTTGTTAATCATTTTAATATTTATTTTCTAATGATCATCCTGAAAATTTTAACAGATACACATATAAAAATCTCTACTTGTCTTAGACCAATTTTTGCTTCCCATGTCACTGATTGTGCCATTTACAACAATAAAGATGACTATGTCATCATTGTCACATGAATAAGTTTCTTCAAATGTCCATCCATATTTTGGTTTACTCAGTCTATTAAATTGAATTTATAAAACGATATATTTATTAAACTCTTCTTGTTACTGTGTTCTATTAGTATCAATATACTAAATGTATTTTATAGAAAAATCTATTATGTAACTCAAATGTACTCATTATTGCTTTCAACTCCTAATTATGTTTACAGGGGGTTACTAAAGTAAAACTGTGATGAGCTGGGGAGATTCTCAGTTGATAAATTTCTTGCCACACAATCACAAGCACCTGAATTGGATTCTCAGAACCCATGAAGAAGAAAGCAAGCACAATAATACACTGTGTCTCAGTATTGGGGAGTCACAGACAGGTAGATCCTAGAACTCACTAGCCTGCTAGCCTAGGCCAGTCACTGAACTCTACTAGGCCAATGAGAGACATTGTCTCAAAAAAAAAAAGGCAAGCAAGAAAGTTATGAGTTGAAAGAGTGATGTAATTTTGTTCAGGGAACTTATGCTGTTATTATTTTCCTTAATAAATAAATGCAGACAAATATTCAGTGCTTATATTGAATATGTCAAGCCCTGACACTTGTATGTTACCCACTGGGGAAAAGAGTACAACAAACAACAACAACCAGGTCAATACAGAATTAAAACATTCCATCATTTGTAGCAGTTGTTCCTTTAAATGATCAAAGTTAGGTACTCCTGTAGGTATTGGAGCGTTTCCTTGATAGCATCCATAATCCATAATCTCCATGAGTTTTCTTTTTTATATCTCAGGTACTGCCATGGTATTTTCTTGAATAATTTTTAAGCTTCAGTGGAGTTGTAAGACCTTCAAATGGCACCTAGTTTATGCACCTTCCTATAAGATTTATTGTTTATTATGGGACTTAAAACTTATGTAATTTCTGTTAAAATATGATATTATATCATAAGTGTGTATGTTATATTTAAATAAAAAACATTTATTGTCTAAGAAGATAAAAATATTGTAGATTCTCATTGAATCATTCTATCCTTATATAAAAATATGACATGGAACCTTATAAATTATAAATAAAATATAAAACATTATACAATACTGCCAAAAATCAAGCAAGTAGTTTAGTCTTAAAAATCAAGGAAAATATTTTTTTTATATTCTGTAGAGCTTAGCTTAATAAATAATCACAAAATAATTTTGTCAAATACAAACTTTTGCAAAGTCTGTAACATATATTTAGGTAGTGATCTTCTCTCCCTCCATGTGATGTAAATGAAAAAAGCTTGATTTATAGAATTGGAAATTGAATTTCTGAGCTTATTCATTTCCTGAGCAATAGCTCTGCATGACCCTTAATGTCATCTAGTTAACATGTCATGGCCTGGAAATGAAAGAGTAGGATCTTGAAAACTGAAAATAAAAAGCTTTCAGTGGGCATGGTTTACTCTTTATGAAATTTCCGTAAGATCTCCAAAAGGCTTTGAAATGATGAGAAGAATGCTGTGATAGAGCAATGTTGGTGAGGGGTCCAACTGAGCATCATTGCACAAGCAGACAGACTAAGCACATCTTTCCAATTGGGAAGAAAAGGGGTTCAGGAGCTTAATGGGTCCTCCAAGAGGCACATGCAGCTTTGAAATTATCAAGAATGCTTCGTCTCTCCCAACCCTCACTCTTGCTTTGTGAAGCTACTGGAGTGCTAGTGTTCTTCATGATATGCCTAGCCTACCATCTGAAGCCATAAAACTTAAACTTCTTTTTACCTCTTTATAGCCAACTTTTCATTTTCCTTATGAATCATGAGAAAAGGTCAATGAAACCTGAATAGCAAAGCTTAGACATCCAGTCAAGTACTAAACTAATACTGTGTGTGTTTCAAGAAGGCACATTCTAATTTGGTGACTTTAATTTTTTCACAACCCTGAGAATTATGATAAAAATTTGCTTGCTCTCACAGAAACTAGAATCCACTGAACTTCTAGGCCTAAAAGCAGCTCTGTTCACTGGACAGCATGTTTACAGATCAGTAGGTAACATCATAAAGGCATCCAAAGCAATAATAAATGGAGCATGCCTTTACTTATTAGATTAGCCTAAGCTCTTTCCATGTGTGATTGCAGGTGATCTAATTGGCTTGTGAAGTAAGTAAGTTATCCTGAGTGTTTGAGTATAATGCATCTATGTTTACAATACCAAAGCACATTAGGAGTTTACTCTCTTTCTCTTGGCATTTGTCCTGGTAGAGAAAGCTCTCTCGCTGTGCTTTCCATGACAAGAGTGCTTTTGGGGTGGGTTGTCTCTTTATGCAAATCATCAACTCTCTACAGATGCTGCATGAAGAGAAGATCTATCTCTATTGAACTGTTTTGAGATTAATCTCTTACATAAGGGGAAGGGAGGCTGCTTTCAGCAGCAGATCCAGTCATGCTTAAGAGCTGTATCTTATTCCTTTCTATCCCACCTGGCTTTTCCGTCTAAAATATAAGCAGTTACAAAGGTAACTAGAAAAAGGTTCATAATATCTTCTTATTACTCATTTCAAGATACTGTTCCTAGTATTGTAGTGAGTAGTTCTCATAGTAAATATGATTCTGGAAAGTGTATTAACACAGTGTGAATGTTACAAGTGTCAAAACTAATGCAACTGCTTGAATGTTACATTAATGGGCAGCTTGCTAAAATTGCATATATTTCTTTTCAGTACCTAAATGGTAAAATAGATTATTTTAACCACAATGTACTTATTCATGGATCAAACAAATTCAGACAAGTGCATACAACTAAATTGACAGCAAAGACTTGATCTAGTTGTAAAAATATTAAAGAGCAATAGACAAACACATATTAAAAACTCCAACATTTGTTTATGTTTAAAGACACAAGTCACTTTTGTTTTTCATATAATAACCAAGAACAGCAATTTAGCAAGGAATTGAGAAATACTTGATTCATGCAGAACATATAGCTAATACATACGGTCTCAACAAGACCAGGACATATGTAAGTAGCTAAAAGTTCAACTCCTGCTCCAATACTTGACATTTGTTCATCTTTAAGCACCTGTTAGCATTGTTATGAGAAAGTATAGATAAACATACACAAATACACAGAAATGGAGAGAAATAGAGAGGGGAGAAATAGAAAGGGGAGAAATAGAGGGAGAGAGAGAGACAGAGAGACCAGAGAGAGAAATGAGACAGAGAGAGAGGTTCTCTCTATGGTGGAATCTACATGGCTCCAATGCAATTTTAAAAGTATGGGTTTACAATCCTGAAGAATCCATGCTCTTTGAGCACTAGCATACATCATGCCTTTTTCAGCTAGAAATGAAAGAAATAAAGCAAAAATAATGCATTGTTGTTGTACCCACACAGCTGTTCATATTTAGAATTCAAATTCAAAATGTTGATGTTTTGGAGATTATTACATAATTTATCCCCATTATTCAATTACTTTATGGAGGTCCAAAGAGGTAAAATGTTTCATGAAAGATGATATTTTTCATTCCAGTTCAGTGAAAACTATATCTATATGACACCTAAAATTTACTCTCATAAATAATGGCATATGAGGAAATCCTCTCTCCCAATGTGATAAGATTTGGATATAGGCTCTGTATAGAGATGATAGGGTTAAGTAATATTGTACACTGGGACTAAATTCTGATAAAACTGGTGTGGGGATGCACATGAGGAAGGAAGAACTATGTTTGTCTATAAAAGGGAAGAAACCTTCCTGGAAACATAAGCTACAGGAAAGCTGGGACTAAACTCCAGAAATATGGGGAAACACATTTCTGCTGCATAAGCTCTAGGCTATGATGGTACATGTCATCTTACTCAAACTAATTAATACACTTGGGAGGGTCCTTTTTCTCAAGGAACTTTCAGAGAGACAAGCATGACATCAGCAAGTGGAAACATTGTCAATAGGAGGCTCCAGAATACATTACCTAGTAAATACATCAGTATTTACTAAGAAAGAAATTAAAGACTTTCTAGAGTTTAATGAAAATGAAGCCACAACATACCCAAACTTATGGGACACAATGAAAGCAGTCCCAAGAGGAAAACTCATAGCTTTATGTGCCTCCAAAAAGAAACTGGAAAGAGCATACACCAGCAATTTGACAGCACATCTGAAGGTTCTAGAACAAAAAGAAGCAAATTCACCCAAGAGAAGTCAAAGGAAGGAAATAATCAAACTCAGGGCTGAAATCAACCAAATAGAAACAAAAAGAACTATACAAAGAATCAACCAATCCAGGAGCTGGTTCTTTGAGAAAGTCAACAAAATAAATAAACCCTTAGCCACACTAACTAGAGGGCACAGAGATAGTTTCCTAATTAACAAGATCAGAAATGATAAAGGAGACATAACAACAGACACTGAGGAAATCCAAAATGTCTTGAGAGCCTACTACAAAAGCTATACTCAACAAAACTGGAAAACCTGGATGAAACGGACAATTTTCTAGACAGATACCAGGTACCAAA
>NW_022196896.1:28941617-28942118 GCF_008632895.1 Mastomys coucha | reverse complement strand
ACAGTCCCACATCTGCTAAGGAAATAGAAACATTCATTAATAGTCTCCCAACCAAAAAAAGCCCAGGAACAGACGTGTTTAGTGCAGAGTTTTATCAGACCTTCAAAGAAGACCTATTACCAATACTCCTCAAACTATTCAACAAAATAGAAACTGAAGGCACTCTACCAAATTCTTTCTATGAAGCCACAACTACTCTTATACCTAAACCAAACAAAGACCTAACGAAGAAAGAAAACTTCAGACCAATTTCCCTTATGAATATCGATGCAAAAATACTCAATAAAATTCTTGCAGACCGAATCAAATACCACATCAAAACAATCATCCACCATGATCAAGTAGGCTTCATCCCAGAGATGCAGGGATGGTTCAATATATGGAAATCCATCAACGTAATTCATTATATAAACAAACTCAAGAAAAAAAAAACATGATCATCTCACTAGATGCTGAGAAAGCATTTGACAAAATCCAATATCCCTTCATGATAAAAGTCTT
>NW_022196896.1:28928267-28939835 GCF_008632895.1 Mastomys coucha | reverse complement strand
ACAAACACAGTATGCACTCTCTGATAAGTGGTTATTAGCCCAGAAGTTTGGAATACAGGAATAACAACACACAAACCACAAGAAATTCAAGAAGAAAGAAGACCAAAAGGTGGATATTTCATTCCTTCTTAAAAGGGGGAACAAATACCCACGGAAGGAGTTGCAGAGACTAACTTTGGACCAGAGACTGAAGGAAGGACAAGCCAGCCTAAATACAGCTATCTCCTGAGAGGCTCTGACAGTAACTGACTAATACAGATGTAGAGGCTCACAGCCATCCATTGAACTGCGTACACGGTCCCCAATGAAGGAGCTAGAGAAAGGACCTATGTAGCTGAGGGGTTTGCAGCCCCTTAGGACAAACAACAATATGAACTAACTAGCACCCTCAGAGCTCCCTGGGTCTCAACCACCAACCATGGACTGCACGTGGTGGGTCTGATTGTTCTGGCAGCATGTGTATAGTAGAGGATTGCAAATTCGATCATCAATAGGAGGAGAGGACCTCGGTCCTGTGACGGTTCTGTGCCCCAGTGTAGAGGAATGCCAGGGCCAATAAGTGAGAGAGGGTGGGGTGGCAGGCATGGGGATGGGGGAGGCAAGAGGAGTTTGTTCTTGTTGTTTTTGTTTGTTTGTTTGTTTGTTTGCTTTTTGGAGGGGAAACTGGGAAAGGAGAAATTTACATGTAAGTAAAGAAAATATCTAATTAAAAAATAAATTAAAAAAAAGAAGAGGGGAAGAAAAGGAGGATGGTGATTGGTCCAGAAAGCATGTCCTTTAGGAGGGGTTAGAAAAAACAGTTTATCCAATGAGTTGGTCCCCAGAACTGCAGTTTACAAAAAGAACTTGGCCAGTTCTAATTCTCCCTTTTAAAGTGTGTCTATGTGATCTCTTTTCTGCTAGCATCTCAAGGAATATGATGCAGCTATCATGCTACCTCTTCAGAACAAATAGATGACAAAGAAATGTTTTTAAACATGCAGAAATATTGACTGATTAAGGCCTGGGAATTGTACTATAGCAACACAACACGTAATTAGACAAATATATTACAGAGATTTAAGACTATATAATAGAATAAAAGTTACGCATGCTACCCCAAACGGTGAAGATTTGGGTGTACTTCAGTAAGCCAATTGACCAAAGTGTTTATGTCCTTATTCATATTATTTGAATGCTATTAGTAATTTTGTCTTTTTCTCTACATATTTTGAAGAGTGATAGTCTAATTAATGTGACTCATCTCTCATTTTGAAAACTATACCTGTTTGCAAAAACAAAACAAAACAAAATGTGATGGGACATAAAGTTCTGTGCATCACCACAAAAGTGTTTTTTTACCAAATGTTCAATTATGTGTAGTAGGAAAAACCTCAAGGTAAACATCCTGACCATCTATGCTTACTGGATTCCAGCAGTCCAGTCCAACTTCCACAAGTTTGTGAAATGGATAAGGACAAGAAATGCAGTAAGAATCCACTCACATGATAGGCATGGAATTGGTCCTAAAGCCTTCAGCAGGAAGCCAACCTTGGTAGCATCAATCTGGCACCAAAAGTCTAAATGCTCATGTTCTGTTTAATTAGTGAACAGGTTGAACTGTGTCATGGAAAGTGTCAAGTTCCAGACCTGAAATTTAAGGGTCTGTCCACCAAAGTCCCTCTGTGGAATCAAGCTCACCACCCATTAGGTCAGTCAGAGACTTACAGAAAAGAAGGCATCTGCTCTTCTGGTTGCAGAGTTTTCTGTGGGAGGAGACTGAAGCATTGTCAAATGGAAGCTGTGCTCTTCAGAAAATGTGATCAGCATTCTGCCTTCCTGTGGGAGGCAGTCAAGTCATGATGCCTAGACTCCCCAGCTTGGTAGATGTAACTACAGCTTTCATGCTGTCCCCTCCCAGTTCTGGTTTGATTCCTTTTCTCTCCATTGTGCTTTCATTGGTAAAGCCTGCTACATCCTGGCACCTCTCTACATTAGGCCTAAGCTTATGAAGACAGTTGTTAGGCAAGGTAGCGGGAAATAGAAACGTGTGTGCCTGGAGCATAAGGATCTTTCTTTGTGAGCAGATTTTTTTTTTTTATTTTAACATCATCATCATTATCATCATCCTCATCATCATCAACTTTACTTTCCGCTCACTGTCCCCTCCTGGTCACCTCCTGCCACAAATCTTTCCCCATATCCCCTCCCCTTCTCATATGAGTGGGTGCTTCCTGCCTGAGTATCTGCCCACTCTGGCACCTTAAGTCTTTGTGATACTAGGCATTTCCTCTCCAGTTGAAGCCAGACAATGCAGCCCAGCAAGAAGAACATATCCCATGTACAGGCTATACCTTTCAGAATAGTCACTGATTCAGTTGTTTGGGACCCAAACGTAGACCATGGTGCATATATGCTACATATGTGTGGGAAAGCCTAGGTCCAGCCTATTATTGTTCTTTGGTTGGTGGTTCAAAATCTGAGAGTTCTAAGGGTTCAGGTTAGTTGGTTTTGTTGGTCTTGCTGTGAAGTTCCTGTCCCCTTCAGGGCACACAATCCTCCCTCCAATTCTTCCATCAAGACCCCATCCAGTACTTGGCTGTGGGTATTCATATCTGCATCAGCTTCTAGGTGGATACTCTCGGAGGACAACATGCTTGCTCGTGTCATCAAGCATAATAGAGTGTCATTAACAGTGTCAGGGATTGGTGCTTGTCCATGGGATGGGTCTCAAGTTGAGCCAGTTATTGGTTGGTCATTTCCTCAGTGTGAGCAGATTATTATTTGAATTAAAAGCTCTCCTTGCTGAGAGATCACTACAGTTTGAATATGTCTCCAAAGTTCTTATGCTTCTTTGAAACTCAATCTACACATTCACATATCGGTGGTTTTTAAAGTGAGGCCTTTGTGATTAAAAATGTTACATAAGATCCTGAGTATGAAGTATCCATGATAGGATTGGTGGACATACCAGATAAAAGAAACCACAACTTTTATGTTCTTACCTGATCTCTGTGTGATGCCCCTCTCAGGTTATAATGCAGCAAGGAGTATCTCACCGGGTGCCAGCAATTTGATCTTTGCATCCTCCTAAATTGAGAACCAGCTAAACTTTCATTGCTTACAAATTGTTGTTGCAGCAGCAGACCAAAGACTAAGACATGGCTAGTAAAGAATGAAGAGCTAGGGAGGGCTGGCCATACAGATAACTTTCACAACCATTTGGCAATGATAATCAGAGGAATGGTAATTCTCTGCGGTTGACTCAAGGTCAAAGCAGGCCTTGTATGTGTGCTGTATAAATAAGTGTGGGAATAAAATATTCTGCTTATGCTTTCCACCAATAAGTGAATGGAACGCAATGACTCAAAAATGTTGAAAATACTAAAACACAAACATCTTGCTATGTTGTAAGTGGAAAGCAAATAGTTGTTTATAGCTGTGTGGCAAAAAGAATATAAAGCAGATTTTTCCTCCTGTTTAAGACTAATGCAGTCATTTAGTGAGAAATAAAGAATACATATACAGCACAACATGATGCCCTAAGTTATTTACTGGTTAAGATAGGGCAATCGTTTACTGTGAGAGAAATGAAAAATATAAATGGTGACAAGACTCCAATATGATGGTCTTGATGGAATGTCTCACATAACATGCATTTTAAAAGCTCAGCTTATATTTCATTCATGTGAAGTATTATGTTATTTTGGCAATACTGTGGTTTTATTGTTTCAATAATTAACAACAGACCAATTTTTCAGATTCAATCATCAAGAACAGTTTTATTACATAATTGTAAAAAGAAATATCATTACAGTACAGTTTTGTTTTGCATTATAATTGTTTTGAAATTAAGGGCACAACCTTCTCTGATTCTCACCTGATGCTTGCGTACTTGGCTTTGAAACAAACACAAACATTTCTCGGCATCTAATCTTTTTTATAAACTCTAAGACTTGTGTGTTATTACTGTAACATATTGAGTTTCTAAAAGTATAAGGGTTATATAGCTATTCTTACACATTATTAATATGTCATCTGGTGCAAGTAAAATAACACTAGATGGTTTCATGACCTCTATCCTGAGAGATGGCTCACAATGGGTGACAGTGGTTTCTGCCTGACTCTGAAGTCCCTAGAAAAGCCACTCTGCTTCAGCTGAAAACTGAGTCAGCAGGTACAGTATCTTATTTCACAGGTATCCTTTGCCAAGACTTAACTGGTATGCAGCACAAAACTGCTAAAATGTGGATGGACATGTGTAGAAAGAATTAATTTCTTGCTTCTTATTCCTTTTTTCACATGGTACCCTAGGAGAAGGTGGACTCACTCAAGTTGACCCAGTCACTGGGATGGTAGGTGTGAGGCTAGCCATCTCTGCTTAGCAGCTCACACAAGAAGTATTCCTCGGCATCTTCTCTCAGTTTTATTTTATTTAGTAAAAATCACTAATTCCTTCTAAGAAAAGAAGGTATCTAGGCAAAGCTAGACCACCAAATGGACATAAACCATTGCAGCCAAAGAGAAAGTTGCCCAGGAAATCCAGGTGGAGGGTGAAGGCTCTGAGGAGCCAATTAATTCTTCCAGAAAGATCCAGACAGGCACCGACCTGGGCCCCACCAGACCTCAAGGTACGAAGTGAGCCAACTATTCCACACTCTGTGTCCTCCACAGCTTGGTATTCAGAGCAAGCTCCTTCTGAGACTTGAACTGATTTCTTTTTCTGAGATTTGTTGCTTCTAGGAATGAGATGAGACATTCAATCTCATTTCCCTAGAGGCACAAACCAAATTTGAAAGTAGCACAGACAAGAGTGAAAGACCAATAATTTCACCAGCTGGCTCTCCCACAATAATCTCACACTGAATGGGAAGTCGTAATATGTTGTGTGATTACTTCCTCTCTTTTATTTGTTTGCCTCACCCTCTGCTTCTGAGTTATCTTTCTTCATTTTGTGAAGAACAATATAAATATATAATGTTTTGGGTTTGGGAAGAGAAGTTTGCTTGAAGCTGCTGAGTTATTTTTATTTCTGACTACTTTAAACAGAAAATAATAATTTTCATTTCTGCCCATGTAAAGGGTAAGGAAAGAGTAACAGCAAAGTCAGGTGCATAATGACTATAACAAGGAATTATTTTATTGGACTCCTACAAGCTCTTGGTTATTAGATTACTAGTTTTCTGTAGCACAGGGCCCTTTTCAGACTGCAAAATTTGCTCAATTTTTATTGGGAACATGATGGTATTTCAGACAGTTTAATCTTCTGCTGAAATTATATTTTCTTAGCTCAAACTCAGTAAGGAAATAATACACATACTGTTACTGTCTCTTTCCAGAATTGAGTTTGCATGTGTACAAATACAAGGTCAGTGCATGTCCATGTGTATAAATGATGACATTTGTGGCACCCAGTGTATTATGTATTTCTTGGGTTCCTGAGCAAGTTTTGTATATTCTTTTGACAACTATAGTGTGCTACATAAAAATGCAAAAACAAATGTTAGTTCATGCCCGCAATCCTAACACTGGGAAGGTGAGGTGGGAAAATTACAGTGAGTTCATGGACTGTATAGTGAGTCCTTGCCAGGCTGGTTATAGAGCAAGATTCTGTGTCAAAAAATGTGTGTGTGAATAAAGAAAATATCTAAAAAAATAAATAAATAAATAAATAAAAATGTGTGTGTGTGTATGTGTGTGTATGTGTGTGTGTGTGTGTGTGTGTGTGTGTGCGCGCGCGTGCGTGCACATGGGCGTGCATGTGCCTGAAAAAGAGAAAGAGAGACAGTCACAGAATACACAAGCATATTGAAAGTTCTAATAAAAATTCATCTCTATAGTATTTTCAATATGAATTTAGTTATCCTGATAGAACCATCACAATATTTTTCCAAAATAAACAACAATCATAGTTCAATAGATAATTGATAATATATAGTGTATGTCTCCTCTGTATTCCTTAACCTCTTGAATATTACCCACCCACCCCATCCTCCCATTTTACTGATTCGTTACTCAATAACTCTTCTCTTGAGTTTTCCCTTTATGTTTCCAAATTAAGGTTTACATTGTCAGATACAAAGTGAACAAACCTACAGTCAAGGACCTTATATATTAGGAAGGAGCTCAGATTCTGTAGAAAAATTTCATATCTAAGAAGTATAACTTCTTTTCATGATGACTTGATTTATACTTCAAATTGTTATTTGTTCTACTCGAGTCTCTTCCAAGAAAGTGAATATAATAAGGACAAATTTTAAAAACCTGCTCTCTATCAACTTGGAAATTCTAAAGGAAATGGATAATTTTCTCAATGCATTAAAATAAGGTAAATTAAGATCATAAAATCAATTTAAACAGACTTATAATCTCTACTGAAGCAGTTATTAAAGTCTGCCAACCAATAAAAGCCCAGGGCCAGATAGTTCTGGTACAAAATTCTAGCAGAATTTCAAGGAATTATCACCAATACTGCTCAAATTATTCCACAAGATAGAAAGAGAAAAATAGTTGTTCACTTAACTTTATGAGGCCACAATTCTCCTTATACCCAAACCATATAAAGATATAACAAATAAAAAGATTTACAGATCAACTCCTCTTATATATATGTGTGTATACATATGTACATATAGTCTAAATAAAAATATTTGCAAACTGAATCCAAGAACACAGCAAAAAGATCATCTACCACAATCAAGTAAACTTTATCCCAGAGATGAAGGGGTGGGTTCTAATACATAAATTGATAAATGTAATCCACCATATAAACAAACTGAAAGACAAAAGCCACTTCTCAATAGGTGCAAAAGAGGCCTTTAACAAAATCCAATACCCCTTCATGATAAAAAGTCCTCCGCTCAGTGGAAATACCTAAAAATAAATAAATAAATAAATAAATAAATAAATAAATAAATAAATAAAATAAAGGAAGTTTACAGCAAGCCCACAGCTGGTAGCAAACGGGGAGAGACACAATTCCATTCCATTAAAACTAGGAACAAGGTTTTCCACTATCTCCATTTCTGTTCAATTTAGTACTTGAAGTTTTAGCTATAACAATAAGACAACTGCGAGAGATATACAGGATATAACCTGGAAAGGAAGAAATCAAAGTACCTTTATTTGCTGATGAAATGATAGAATACACAACTGACACTAACAATTTCTCCAGGAAACTCCCAGGGCTGATAAACTTTTGGCAGAGTAGCTTGACATAAAATTAATTTAAAAGCAAAAAAAAAAAAAAACACAGATATACTTCCTAAAAAATGTCAGACTGAGAAAAAAAAAAAGAAATAACACCTTTCAAATAGTATCAACTAATATAAAAATTTTTGGATTACTCGGACCGAGCAGGTTGAAGACTTGTATGGTATAAAGTTTAAGACACTGAAGAAAGAAATTGAAGACAATACCAGAAGATGAAAAGATCACCTATGCTCAAGAATCTGTGGGATTAATATAATAAAAATGGCCATTCTACCAAAAACAATCTACAGATCTAGAGAATTAAGGATAGCAATCCTGAATAATGAAGAGTTGCTGGAGGTACCACCATTATCAATTCCTATAGACCAATAATAAGGCATGGTATTGTCCCAAAAAAACATCAATGGAATCAAACTGAAGATATATCTAGATCTAGATCTAGATATATATATATATATATCTCCCCTATATACACCTGTTTTTTTCATCAAGTCTGAAATATACACTGGAAAAAAGACAGCATCTTCAACAAATGGAACTAGCCAAGTACATTTCTGCATGCAGAAGAATCCAAATAGATTCATACTTACCACCCTGCACAAACCTCAACTCCAAATATATCAAAGATCTCAACATAAAATCAGATACATTGAACCTGATAGAAGAGAAAGTAGACAGTAGCCTTGAGGTCATTGTCACAGGATAAGACATTCTGAACACAACATTAAATAGTTTCACAAGTCTGTTGCAAAAATAAAAAGAAAACATAAAACCTCAAAGAAATAAAACCATTGGTAATAGAAAAATCCTTCAAAATGATATTATCTTAAATATAGTGTGAATATATAAATATAGTCATAATTGGCTTCCAGATCAAATACATGAGGAAATTGTCCTTATAAAATAATCACCATTCTAACACTTAATCACTGTCAAAGAAAACAGAATTTTAATACAATTTTATTTTCTTATGGTATAAATCTAAGCTTCATCACTAAGATCAACACATGCACAAGTAGATTAAAAACTCTAAATGGGGCATGGCTCAGCCACTAAAGTGCTTTCTAATCAAGCATGAGGACCTATTTTGGACACCCAGAATCTAGGTACAAAAGCTTGATGTGATAGAACAAGATCATATTCCAGTGTTGGCAAGGCACAGACTTTTCTAGGAGACACAGTCTTGACACAGTCTGCCTGTTCCCCTGGAGGAGTTGTACATAGCAGAAGGACCTAGGAAATGGAAACTTTTGCAGGTGATCATGTATTTCACGTACAATTAGGAGCAATCAGAGGCATGAGAGTAGATTCTGAAAAGCACAAGGCAAATATCTGGTGGGTTCATAGCTGGAAATATGATCTGTATCCATTACCCACATCCAAATTGAAGGCATGAATGAATCTAGATGACGTATTTTCATACTCAGCTAGAAAAATGTATATAGAATTGTTTTTAGAATTTCATTGTCAAAATTACTGTTCACTAATCTTAAGTACCTGTTTTAATGAGCCTCTCCAGTAGAACAAATCTGTTCTTACCCATAACAGCCTTGGGTGTTGAGAATGGAATTACGGTTGCCTTGACTTTGAATCAAAGTGTTCAAGATTGTGATCTTAACTTCACTGTTCAGACATTACATAAATTATAATTGTGTTTACAATGAGTTGATTTTATAGTTATTAACAGAATTATAATTTTGAATAAATATATGAAAACAATGATATATAATGTTTGAACTTTATTTCCGATTCCAAAGTGGTTAATGTAATACTCAAGGGACCATCACTTCATTTTATGAAAAGGCTCAACATCTACTTGTGTATCTGAAAAACCCATTTCCAGGGTCTTATGAAACTTACTTATACAGAAACTGAGGCAATGCCTAAATAACAATGTAGTTATATAATGAAAGGAAAAAAGTAATTAGTCTACAAAAATAAGAGTATCTGAAATACACCTTAGTGTCTGCTAGTCCACTATAGCATAACTTATCTGTCACTGTAACAGATATCTTGAATGACTATAAATGCAATGAATTATATGAATGTAAACTACAAAAAAGGAAACTTTACTTTCCTTAGAGGCATCAATCCATAATTGGTTGTTCCCATTATTTTGAAACTGTGGTAGCATACCATAATAGAATTGCATAATAAAGCAAAACCATTAACTAATGGGTAGTGAGCAAAAAGGAGGCCACATCATCAATACCATGAAGATCTGCATTAGATTCTATCTTCTAAAAATGGTACCACTGCTATGATGGTTAATTTTATTTGTCAACTTCACTCAGTCTAGATAACTGGATAAGCACACTCAGTGAGAGATTGGTTAGTTTAAGTTAGCTTGAACACTAACATGCATGCATACTTTTTTTCTGTGTTCCTGATTATGCATGTGACCAAATTTTTCAAGCTCCTGCCACTGTCCCTTCCCTGCTTCAAGCTTTGCATCTATATTGCTGTGGGTCAACACTGGAGGCCTGGAGATGGAAAATTAATGCCAACACAGATTCACATATTATCTTTGCTATTCCTGGGAAATATTACACATTGTATAACTCAGCCTTCTAATGGACATAATTAAATGAGTCCAACATTCCAGTTAGCTTTTGCATCAACTGCCATTATTTGGACTTTACAAACTGCTCTCTATACACATTTGGCTCTGTTATATATTTTAATTTCTATTTTTAAATGACCAATACCACTAACAATTTAAAACACTATATATTATTTCATTATTGATTATTCTATCATCCCTCCAGTTGTTGTAAACTACCACATGAAGAGTGACATGGTGAGATCTATTTTTTATTGGTTATTTTATTTACACTTCCCCTTCCCAGTTTCCCCTCCACAAGCCACCTATCCCCTTCCTCCCTCCCTCTGCCTCAATGAGGGTGATCCTCTACTTGCCCATCTACTCGTGCCTCAGTGTCCTAGAATTCCCCTATCCTGGTTCATCAACCTTCCATAGAACCAAAGGGCTCCCCTTCTAGTGTTGCCAGATAAGGCAGTCCTCTGCTACACATCTAGCTGGAGCATGAGTACCCCCTGTGTATTCTTTGGTTGGTGGTTTAGTCCCTTGGAGTTTTGGGGATCTGATTGGGTGATACTGTTGTTCTTTCCTATGAAGATGCAAATCCCTTCAGCTCCTATAGTCCTTGCCCTAACTTCCCATTTGGAGGTTCACTACTTGGCTGTGAATATCTGCATCTGTATTGGTCCTGCTCTGGCAAAGCCTCTCTGGGGACAGCTCTGCCAGGTTCCTGTCAGTAAGCACGTCTTGGTGTCTGAGTAGATCCCCAGGTGGAGAAGTCTCTGGATGGCCTTTCCCTCAGATTTTGCTCCACTCTTTGTCCCTGCATCCCTTTTGTCAGGAGGAATTCTGGGTTAATATTTTTGAGGTGGGTGATGCTATCTCTCAACTTGGGACGATGCCTATCCACTGGAAATGATCTTTACAGGTTTTATCCCCACTATTTAGGTATCTCATCTAATGTCCTACCTGTTGAGTCCTAGGACCCTCTTGGCTCCCTGGCATCTGGGCCTTTATAGTGGCTACCCCCATTTCCCCCTCCCTGTGCCCTTGCCCCAGTCTTGAGCAGGCTAAACAGATCTTAGTTGTTTGTCACAGTTGGTCTATTTCTGTCCACCTCGCCCACCTAGGGTGGAGTCTTCAGACCTAGGTGGAAGTTTTCCACCTTGCCTCACTCGCTACAGGAGCAGGCTGCCTGCTGAACTTGCTTTGAAACATAATCCAGCTGAAACAAAGGATGGGTCTATGTGGTTCTCTCTATATAAATGCAGAGCTGAAAATTAAACATTGAGCTTTGACCAGAAACCTTTGCCTTGGCTTCATCCTTCTCTTGCCCACCCTTCCTTTTTCATTTCTAGCCTCCCTTTCAGGTACCAAGTTCTCCATGACTGCTGGACAGCTACACTCCCCCACTGCTACACACCTACTTTCAAATACCTGACCCTCTGTGCTTCTCCCCAACCCCCTCCCATATTTGAACTGGCCATCCTTTTTCCTCCCCCTCCTCTCTCCCTCCAAGATCCCTCTCTCCATCTAATTCCCAGAGATTTATTCTCTTCCCACTACTGAGTAAGTACATCGGCACTTTGGTGTGATCTTCCTTCTTATTGTGTTTCATAAGGTCATAAGTTGTATGTTCCTTATTACGAGCAAGTTTTTGGCTGATATCCACTCATCATTAAGTAGGTACTATGTGTGTTCTTTGGAGACCAGGTTACATCACACAGAATAATATTTTCTAGTTCCATACATTTGCTTAAGAATTTCATGATATTCTCCAGATCCATCCATTTCCATAAGAATTTCATAAATTTATTGTTTTTAATAGCTGAGTA
>NW_022196896.1:28920651-28927512 GCF_008632895.1 Mastomys coucha | reverse complement strand
TTCTGTGCCCCAGTGTAGGGGAATGCCAGGGCCAGAAAGTGGGAGAGGGCGGGGTGGCAGGCATGGAGTGGGGGGAGGCAACAGGTGTTTGTGTTTGTTTGTTTTTTTTGTTTTTTGGAGGGGAAACTGGGAATGGAGAAATTCGCATGTAAATAAAGAAAATATCTAAAATAAAAAAAAAAAGAATTTCATGAAGTCATTCTTTTAATAGCTGGTTACTCCATTGTGAAAATGTACCACATTTTCTGTATCCAATCCTACCAGCAATGGACGAGTGTTCCTCTTTCTCTACATCCTCGCCAGCATCTGCTGTCGCCTGAGTTTTTGATCTTAGCCATTCTGACTGGTGTAAGGTGGAATCTCAGGGTTGTTTTGATTTACATTTCCCTGATGACTAAGGATGTTGAACATTTCTTTAGGTGCTTCTCAGCCATTTGAGTTTCCTCAATTGAGAATTCTCTGTTTAGCTCTGTTCCCCATTTTTAATAGGGTTATTTGGTTCTCTAGAGTCTAACTTCTTGAGTTCTTTGAATATATTGAATATTAGCCCTCTATCAGATGTAGGATTGGCAAAGACCTTTTCCCAATCTGTTGGTTGCTGTTTTGTACTATGGACAGTGTCCTTTGCCTTACAGAGGTTTTGCAATTATAGAGGCTGCACTTGTCAATTTTTGATCTTAGAATATAAACCATTGGTGTTATGTTCAGGAAAATTTCCCCTGTGCCAATGTGTTCAGGGTTCTTTCTCATTTTCTCTTCTGTGAGATCCATTGTATCTAGGTTTATGTGTGTCACGTCCAACTCATCCGGCAAGAAAGATGCGACCCGGGAATTCTTCCTTTTAGCAGTTTATTTCAGGAACATTTAACAATGTTTCTCCCTCCTGCTTCTCCCTCCTGCTCCTCCTGCCTGCTTCTCCTACTTCTCCTGTCTTCTCCTTCTCTGCTCCTGCCTCTCTCGAGCCATTACTTAAGCTCCGCCTTCCTCCCTCTGGGGAGCCATTACTTAAGCTCTGCCTTCCAGCCCACCCTCGGCCGTTGAGTACTCCCAACCTTAGCCAATCCCAATGGGACACGTGGCAAAAGCGGATAGGTCACCAGATGCGGAAGCAACCAATGGCAGCAAGCTTAGCCAAATGAGGGCTTGTTACTTGTTCTCGGGGCACAACTGAAAACGGTTCTCCACATATGTGGAGGTGCTTAATCCACTTAGATTTGAGCTTTGGACAAAGACATAAGGATGGGTCACTTTGCACTTGTCTACATGTTGACCCCCAGTTGAACCAGCACCACTTGTTGAAAATGCTGTCTTTTTTCCATTGGATTTTCTTTGCTCCTTTCTCAAAGATCAAGTGACTGAAGTTGTGTGGGTTCATTTCTGGGTCTTCAATTCTATTCCATTGATCTACCTGCCTGTCTCTGTACCAATATCATGCAGTTTTTATCACAATTGCTCTGTAGTATAGATTGAGGTCAGAGATGGTAATTCCCCTAGAAGTTCTTTTATTGTTGAGAATAGATTTTGATATCCTGGGGTTTTTTAATTATTCCAGATAAATTTGAGAATTGCTCTATCTCTGTGAAGAATTGAGATGGAATTTTGATGGGAATTACATTGTAACTGTCGATTCCTTTTGCTAAGATGGCCATTTTTACTATGTTAATCCTGCTGATCCATGAACATGGGAGACCTTTCTATCTTCTGAGGTCTTCTTTGGTTTCTTTCTTCAGAGACTTAAAGTTCTAGTCATAAAGATCTTTCACTTGCCACTCAAAGACCCAACAAAGAAAGAGAACTTCAGACCAATTTCCCTCATGAATACTGATGCAAAAATACTCAATAAAATTCTTGCAAACTAGTCAGGCAGAGGTAATGCATGCCTTTAATTCCAACGTTTGGGAGGCAGAGGCAGGCGGGTTTCTGAGTTCAAGGCCAGCCTGATCTACAAAGTGAGTTCCAGGACAGCAAGGGCTACACAGAGAAACTCTGTCTCTAAAAACAAAACAAAACAAAAAAAATTCATGCAAATGGAATCCAAGATCACATCAAAACGATCATTCGCCATGATCAAGTATGTTTCATCCTAGGGATGCAGGGATAATTGGTACTGAAATCCACCAACACAATCCACTATGTAAAGAAATTTACAGAAAAAAACCCACATGATCATCATATTATATGCTGAAAAAGCCTTTGACAAAATACAATACCCCTTCATGATAAAAGTATTGGAGAGATCATGAATTCAAGGTCCATACCTAAATATAATAAAAGTAACAAACAGCAAGCTAATAGCCAGTACCAAACTAAATGGAGAGAAACATGAAACAATCCCAGTAAAATCAGGGACAAGACAAGGCTACCCACTCTTTCTCTATCTATTCAATATGTTACTTGAAGTTCTAGCCAGAACAATTAGGCAACAATAAGAAGTCAAAGGCATACAAATTGAAAAGGAAGAAGTGAAGATGTCACTATTTGTGGATGATATGATAGTATACATAAAGGACCAAAAAATCCACAAGAAAACTCCTACAGGTGATAAACAACTTAAGCAAAGTGGCTGGATATAAAATTAATTCAAACAAATCAGTAGCTTTCCCCTACTCAAAGGATAAACAGGCTGAGAAAGAAATTAGGGAAACAATACCCTTCACAATAGTCACAAATAATATAAAATATCTCGGTGTGACCCTAGCCAGTTTATTTTTCTTAACAATAGACGAACATGTTAGGAGTAAATAGCCTTGTTTCTCCTGCTGCATTTTTTCAGATGATACTTTTATGACCTCATCTAGGAAGGTAAATACAGAGGAAGAGAAGAGGAGTCATAATAACAGAAAGAACACCAAGGATATATGAAAATGCCATAGTAAAACATGATTTTATTTGTTATACATTATATATATATTATATTATAATTATACTATATATATACTTTATATGCTGTCTCTATATAGCATAGTTTAAGTATGCTGGTAAAATCATATTTCATATCTATATGGATATAGATATAAGAGAGAGAGTTTAAATTAAGTTATGTCTCCTGGAAATCCACAATAGGATTTCTAACAAAATGGCCAGTGCCAGGCATCTTAATCATCTATTTATGATGTTCAGAGGAATCCAAGAAATTCAAAAAATGATATAAGCTATTGACATTGACCTTGGTGTTCCACTACTTTATAGTAAAACCTTATTGCTGAAGACACCACACACTTTGGACACAGAAGTTGAATGAATAGATCTGGAACTGACCAGGATGCCTGCTCCCTAAGGATTAGTTCTCCTAGCATCTGAAGTTACTGTGCAAGCTACTAAGGGAGAAAAGCAAATAATAGTACTATTCTACTGGAAAACCTACAAACCAAAAATAGTGACCAGTCTGGCAAGATATCTTGAAATGTACAATACTGGCAATATCTAGGGAGTAATCAACAGCTACCTACATGTATTTAAGGCCTGCTTAATAAGAAATAATCACGTTGGGTCCTGTAAATGAGTCAGATGCTTATGACTGGCAGGATCATGGGAATAAAGGAGAACCTACTACTGCCATGTCCCTAAACCACTATAATTTCTAACTACATTCTAAATACTTATTGTTATACCCACATATAAGTGTAGCTCTCCCCTCTAATCAAAAATAAATTTTTGCAGAAGATGGAGACTATTACAGAAATCCACAACCTGTGGTTTACCCAATCTCAAACTATATGAGTATAATGCAACCTGAGGCTCAAGGAACATCACGGAAGAGGTACAGGAGAGATAATAAGAGCCAAAAGATCGGGACATTGGCTGGACATGCACGGCAAGCTACACCAGTGAGATTTTGTTAGTATGGTAGCCTAATAAAGCCTTCATGGTCACAATACCAGTTGACAGGCAAGTATGAATGAGGAAAATTTGATAAAGTACTCCCCTTAGGTGAAGAGCTATAGGCCATCAATACCTAGGGAGAGAGTGAGAATCAGTCTTTTCTAGGGACACTCTCCCCATATGTTTTTCAATCCCAAATGGTAAGCCCTAAAAGCACATGCATTCGAGAAATGGACACAGCAGGTAACACAGGCAAATAGACACACAGAAACACAGACACACACACACACACACACAGAGAGAGAGAGAGACAGAGAGAGAGAGACAGAGAGAGAGAGACACAGACACACACACACACAGAGAGAGAGATAGATACACACACAGAGAGAGAGATAGATACACACACAGAGAGAGAGAGAGAGAGAGAGAGAGAAAGAGAGAGAGAGAGAACAATAATAATTTTAAAGGCAAAAGCAGAGGTTAACAATTTGAGATAGGCCATAGAGTATGGGAAGAATTGGAGGTGGAGAATGAGGAGTGGAAATGTTGTAAATGTTATACAATAGTAAACATAAAATTTTCTCTAAAATGAAAAATAAAAATTTAAATTTAAAAAGAAATGTTTCAAATAAATAATTTAATGGTATATCCCAAGAAAACTTAAAAAGTGAGCCAAATAAAGTTCGAATGAGCAAAGTAAAATAACAAAATAGAAATGAGTTTGACAGAAAATTTCAAGGTACCAAATTAACACATGAATAGGAGGAATCACAACAAACTATATAAAAAAGAAACTAAAGAAATAATCCCACTTACAGTAGAAACGGAAGTGAAACTCTTAGATGTGTGTTTGTTCACCAAAATATTGCTCAATTTAATCTTCATAAAGATACTGCACACACTCTAATCGATGTGTCACAATGTACCATACAAGACACCTAATCAGCAGGCTTCAAGTTAGTTCTAGAGCAGCATGCGTGATACTCTGGGTTCAATCCCTAGTCCTGTTCTCAAAAAGGAAAACTAAAATATGAAAGGAACAGCAGAGATATGAGATAGATGAGCCGGCAGAGGTGCTTGCTGCCATGTCTGACAACATGAATTCAATTCTTAGAACCCATTGGTAAGATGAAAGAACTGACTTCTGAAAGTTGTCCTCCGACCTCCACATGCAGACCGCAGCATGCACATAAAGGCATGCGTGCGCACACACACACACACACACACACACACACACACACACACACACACACGTAGAAATTTTGAAAAATATACAAGTTCATCAAAACGAATGGAAACTAAACTTGTCACACACAAGAGTAACAAATATAATCATGACAAATGAAAGTTCCTGGAACTGAATCAAATATTAAGGAGAAGTAAAAAAATGTAAAGACAGAACTAGTACTTTACCTAGTAATTAATTTATTGACTTAATAAATGTAAAATTAATTATTATTGTAAAAGTATTAATTATACAGAATCTGAATGAGACAGATGATGGAAAATTACTACTTTCTGAATTTTACTATACATTAAATATATTTATAGTTAAAATAATAACAAAGTTTAAAACCATTAAACAAAATTGTATTCTAAGACAAGTCCTGGAATAACAATATTTAATAATCATTAGATTAAGCAGAATTCAACACATCCTCCAAATGAAAGACCAATAGTTTGTAGGTAAAATTGCATTTGAGTAGCTAAGTCCCTGATCTGATAGAGCCATCCCTTGATATCCATAAAGGATTAGTGCAATGACCTACTGGGAATATGAAAATCACAAGAAGTCAAGTTCCTTGTATAACAATTTGCAATATTTCCATATCCATAAAACATTCATAAATACTTATCTACAGTTTAAGTAATCTCTGAGTGTTTTACAATATAACTTTATAATCAGTTGCAGTGCATTGATTAGGGAAAAATGATATGGGAAAAATCTGTTCATGTTCAATATAGGTGAACAATTTATAAACAGTTTTCTTCTGTGATTGGTAGAGTTTGAGGATCCAGAATCTATAAATATGGAAGGCAAACTCATGATGAAACTAGATTCATATTAACACATACACATTTCCCAAGGATAGAAATGGTCTACAGCTTTCTACCATGGAACACAAGACACATAAAAGATGAGCAAATAGCACTGCTCTAAACCTCCTCCATAAGAATGTCAACTTTAACAATTATAAATTAATTAAATTTTCTAAATGAAAATTTAATTAATTTTCTAAATTAATTAAATGAATTCTCATTCAGGTGTGGGGACACAGGCCTTTAATCCCAGCAATTGGGAGGCAGAAGCAAGCAGATCTCTGTGTAGTCAAGTCCAGCCTGGTGTACAGAGCTAGTTCTAGATAGCCAAGGCTACACATTTGGGACCAGGTCCCAAAACTCTCCCCCACCCCAAAATTTTACCTAGAATATATAACCCATATCTGTCTGACAGTACAAAGCTAATGAGGACATTTCTTCTTCTTCTTCTTCTTTTTTTTTTTTTTTTGTGGAAAGCTACATACTCATACTCACATACACACACACACACACACACACACACAAACAAACGATTATGTTATCTTAAAAGGGAATGGTAATCCAGAATGGGGAAAAACATGCATATAACAAATCAAAGGTTATGGTACAACAGTAAATCAAAGAAGACATTGGAGTTTGTATTAATAAGGCAACACAACTCTGTAAGTTTGTAATGAGCAAAGAGAACTTATTCCATATGTGTCAGTTACAGGACTCTAGAGAGAACTGTAAAGCACTGATGCTTGTAAACCTCAAAAAAAACAAAAAGGCAAAAAGGCAATGGGCAAACTCTGTGGCTGAGTGATTGGCACACTGAAACTACTCTAACATAAAACCAACTGGAAGTCCCTCGAGGAAGTGGAAGTTACATAGTAAAGGGAAAATAATCACTGTGAACGAGCCACACCCTTCAATGAGATTATCCTTAACCGAAGCCTGGTAACAAGTAAATATTGAAATCACAACATTTAACTATCTACACATTATATGGTGTGTGTG
>NW_022196896.1:28903524-28920641 GCF_008632895.1 Mastomys coucha | reverse complement strand
GGCAAAATTCATAATTTCCACAATGGTAGTTTCTTTAGTAATGATAACAAGGAGAAGTAAAGGGATTTTTTGCAAGTCAAGCAGGAATCATATCCAGAGATAAGGTGTAAAATATCAAAAAGTATATAGTCATACGAATTTGTGGAAACATACACAAGGATGAAAAGCATTTGAGACACACATCCATTAAATTTCTCCTCATCAATGTGCCCTTGACAAGCTCCTTGAATTCATATCTGATTAAAAGAACAGGTTTGGAGAAGTGTTTTAGCTTTTGTAAATATGCAGGATAACAAGGTTTATCTAGAGTGCTGAAGAACACTTTTGTTACTGTGGAAAGAAGTTTTGTACCTACAGGTGCTAAAGGTACCATAGATGGTGAAGAGACCTGGATGTCCCAGGCTTTCAGTGAAGTTCCAGTGTGTGTTTCTGTTATAGCAGGTGTATTTCCTTTGGTTTTTTTCTCAGAAACAAATGGGATCAAGATGCAGGTGTGTTATCTATCATGATGTTTAAGTGGGAATTCTGTAAGAATGAGGATAAAATTGGTACTTTGCTATATATTGCTCTTGAGTTCACTAACCCCCCCAATAATGCTCTTTAGTGAAAGGCTCTGGTAAATCCCAGGCCTCTGAAAATACTGAGTAAAATGTTATTTGTGTTTAATAGTCAGTGTATGAAAACCAAATTCACATTTGCCTCCTGCACAAAAGGCTAAGCTGTGGGCCTTCCTCATTATTGTAACTTAATGAAAAGAAGCTAGTTGTCTTTCTAGCCCCCAGGTCCATTGTGTTTGGTTGGATTCATTTATATAAGCACTCTTTTTATCAAGAGAAATGTTATCAAATCTTAACTCATAATCACAAATGTTTAGATATAAGCCTGAACTCATCTAGTCACAGGAAAACTAAGGACCACAACCTCTCTCAGGGTGGTACATTTTCCCCTTCTGTCCTTCCATCCGCATCCTCATTACAACCTGCTTCCTCTCTTCTTTTTGCTGCAGGGTCCCTGCTCTATCTGACATCAACTTTCTGTTTCTGAGTAACACCAAGTCTCCCACTATAGGAATGCAGCAGAGGTCTGGCTATATTTACCACCCAAATTATTCAAATTATTTTTTCTGTGTGAATATCTCCAGAGACTTCTTTTCATCACAACATATTTTTTTGTGTGTCTTGGGACTATGAATTAAAAGTTAATTCCTGTAAAAAGTCATTTGTTTCACCAACAATTTTCTAAAATTTGTCAATAAAGGACTATTTTAGAAAAATGCTAATAATCTTCCATGAAACTTTATTATCACCTGTGTCCAATACATTTTGAAAACAATAGGGTGTATGCTCAAGTGTTGTTGGTCTTAAGTCAAACTAGCATTGCTAAGTGAGCAGAAAAGTGCTGACATTCTCTAAGTTTGAATTATAAGTGAAACTCGATTGTAGAAAAGAAATTTCAGTACATTAAACCATTTCCTAATGTCTAAAACAGGGCTATAAGCTCTTCTTACTGAAATTTTATGGCTTCTTATAATGTAATTCTGACATGCTTATACCACATTAAATGTGAAACTATAGCAAAAATTGGTTATGTTTATTCTTTTATTTTGGAAACTTATGAACACCACAATTTTATATAATTTGGAAAACCCTCCCAGGCATTTTTCACAAACAGTTCTTTACTCAAAAAGCAGGGGAAAAGTGACTTTTGTATCAGCAAGCCTGTCAGTATGCTTCTATTTCCTTACCCAAATGTGAAGGCTTATTGGGAACTGCTGTTCTCCTTCTGTAAGTGAACATTGTCTCCAGAACAAGCCGTTCCTCTTCTTCCATCACCTTACCCCATCTGCTTCTTCACGTGTGTCTGACACAGTGAAAAGAAGATGCTAGAAATTAAGCAGCAGATGTTGTCTTGGACTTCCACGGCCTATAACAAAGACTACAAAATCCATCTAGTTTTAGTCCATAGAGAGGCACTTGAGTCTGCTTGATCGTGTCTGGTTTCTGAAGGTCTTCTGGAAGAAGCGTACAAATTTCTTCAGCTCATATCAGTGGATTATATGTGATGTCACTTCACTTCCCTGGATACCAACCACATTTCCTGTTATCAGAGACAGTGGTCTGCTTCCCTCTTCTTATTCTTCTTTGGTCACATTTGATTCTTTTTATTATCTTTACTCAGAGAAGTCTTACACTGTGTAAATTAAATTTTTCTTATGGCTAGTCTATTACCCAATGTTTGAAGCTTTGAAAAATTTAATTATAATTGATCAACTATTTTGAAATAAATATTTTATTTGCAACTTTAATATATGAAGGAAAATTAATTGAATTTCTTGGCCTGATATCAATTATATAGAGAGCATTATGCCCAACTCCTCCCTGTAGTACGATTGATAGTAAATGGTAGATATGGGGAAGGGTTGTTACTTTTCTCAGCAGTGTGTAAAACTAATAAGTGTCTTATACTCCTGAAAACTTCCTGTCACCCATGCAAGCAGCCCCAACTCAAGTAAGAGAGTCACATACACAGAATATGAAAGTAGGAAGGGAATTAGTTGGAAATAAGTCATAGAAGGAGGGGAATAAGACAAGATGACAACATTCATAAATAACTAGAGTTCATTATATACATATGTGAAACTGTCAAAGAATAAAGAGTGTAAAAACAAATATAACAAGATATAAAATATTTATGATCTGAAATAAAAATGTAACCTAGTAAATGAAATCTTAATATGAATAATTACTAATAATTAAGTTCTTAAGTCTTTTTTTTTTCGTTTTTCTACTACTTTCTTGATTTTGGGGGGGTTTCTTTTTTGTTACTATATATTTTCTTTATTTGCATTTTGAATGGTATCCCCTTTCCTTGTTTCCCCTCCAAAAATCCCTCATCACCTCCAGCCTCCCCCTGCTCAACTACCCATCCACTCCTGCTTCCTGGCCCTGGCAATCCCTTACACTGGGGGCATAGAGCCTTCAGAGGACCAAGGGCCTCTCCTACCACTGACCACAGAAAAGGCCATCCCCTGCTACATATGCAACTGGAGCCATGAGTCCCTCCATGTGTAATCTTTGCTTGGTGGTTTAGTCCCTGAGAGTTCTGGAGTACTGGTTAGTTCATATTGTAGTTCTTCCTATGGGGCTGCAAACCCCCTCAGCCCCTTGGGTCTTTTCTCTAGATCCTCCATTGGAGATCCTGTGCTCAATAGAATGGTTGGCTTCCAGCCTCCACCTCTATATTTGTCAGGCACCAGTAGGGCCTCTCCGGAGACAACTAAAACAGGCTTCTGTCGGCAAGTACTTGTTGGCATCTACAATAGTGTCTGGGTTTAGTTACTGTATATGGGTTGGATCCCAAGGTGGAGCAGTCTCTGGATGGTCATTCCTTCAGTCTCTCCTGAACACTTTGTCTCTGTAAATCCTTCCATGGGTATTTTGTTCCCCCTTCTAAGAAGAACTGAAGTATCCACAATTTGGTCTTCCTTCTTGAGTTTCATGTGGCTTGTGAATTGTATCTTGGGTATTCTGAGCTTCTGGACTAATTCTCACTCGTCAGTGAGTGCATACCATGTGTGTTCTTTTGTAATTGGGTTACCTCACTCAGTATATTTTCTAGTTCCATACATTCGCCTACAAATTTCATGAATTCATAGTTTTTAATAGCTGAGTAGTACTCTATTGTGTAAATGTACCACATTTTCTGTATCCATTCCTCTGTTGAGAAGCATATGGGTTCTTTCCAGCTTCTGGCTATTATAAATAAGGCTTCTATGAACATAGTGGAGCATGTGTCCTTATTACACGTTGGAGTATCTTCTGGGTATATGCCCAGGAGTGGTATTGTTGGGTCCTCAGGTAGTAGTATGTCAAGTTTTCTGAGGAACTGCCAAACTGATTTCCAGAGTGGTTGTACCAGCTTGAAATCTCACCATCAATGAAGGAGTGTTCCTCTTTTTCCAAAACCTCACCAGCATCTGCTGTCATCTGAATTTTTTTAATCTTAGCCATTCATGACTGGTGTGAGGTAGAATCTCAGGGCTGTTTTGATCTGCATTTCCCGGATGACTAAGGATGTTGAACATTTGTTTAGGTGCTTCTCTGCCAGTCAAGTTTCTTCAGTTGAGAATTCTTTTTTCAGCTCTTCACCCCATTTTTAACTGAGTTATTTGGTTCTCTAGAGTCTAACTTCTTGAGTTCTTGTATATATTGTATATTAGCCCTCTATCAGAAATTGGATTGGCAAAGATCTTTTCCCAATCTGCTGGTTGCCTTTTTGTCCTATTGACAGTGTCCTTTGCCTTACAGAAGCTTTGAAATTTTATGAAGTCCCGTTTGTCAATTCTTGATCTTAGAGCATAAGCTATTAGTGTTCTGTTCAGAAAATTTTCCTCTGTGCCCAGGTGCTCAAGGTCTTCCTCAAATTCTCCTCTGTTGGTTTCAGTGTATCTGGTTTTACGTGGAGGTTCTTGATCTGCTTGGACTTGAGCTTTGTACAAGGATCTATTTACATTCTTCTACATGCTAATCACCAGTTGAGCCAGCCCCATTTGTTGAAAATGCTTTCTTTTTTCCACCGGATGGTTTCAGCTCCTTTCTCAAAGGTCAAGTGATCATAGATGTGTGGGTTCACTTCTGAGTCTTCAATTCTATTACTTTGATTTACCTGTCTGTCACTGTACCAATACCATGCAGTTTTTATCACAATTGCTCTGTAGTATTGAAGTCAGGGATGGTGATTCCCCTAGAAATTCTTTTATTGTTGAGAATAGTTTTCGCTATCCTAGGTTTTTTGTCATTCCAGATGAATTTGCAAATTTCTCTTTCTTTGTCTGTGAAGAATTGAGTTGGACTTTTGATGGGGATTGCAGTGAATCTGTAGATTGCTTTCAGCAAGATGGTCATTTTTACTATATTAATCCTGTCAATCGATAAGCATGGGAGATCTTTCCATCTTCTGAGATCTTCTTCAATTTCTTTCTTCAGAGACTTGAAGTTCATGTCATACAGAGCTTTCACTTGCTTAGTTAGAGTCACATCAAGGTATTTTATATTATTTGTTACTATTGTGAATGGTGTTGTTTCCTAATTTCTTTCTCAGCCTGTTTATTCTTTGTGTAGAGGAAGTCCACTGATTTTTTTGAATTAATTTTATATCCAGCTAGTTTCCTGAAATTGTTTATCAGGTTTTGGAGTTCTCTGATGGAATTTTTGGGTTCACTTACGAATACTATCATACCATCTGAAAATAGTAATATTTTGACTTCTTCAATTTGTTTAGTTATGGGCCTTGAATTTCTGATCTTTCCAAGACTATTATCATGAAGAGGTGTTGGATTTTGTCAAAGGCATTCTCTGCATCTAATGTAATGATCATGTTTTCCTTCTTTTGAGTTTGTTTATATAATGGATTACATTGATGAATTTCCATATATTGAACCATTCCTGCATCCCTGGGATGAAACATACTTGATCATGATGGATGATCATTTTGATGTGTTCTTGAATTTGGTTTGCAAGAATTTTATTGAGAATTTTTGCATCAATATTCATAAGGGAAATTGGTCTGAAGTTCTCTTTATTTATTGGGTCTTTGTGGGGTTTCCAAATCAGAGTAATGGTGGCTTCATTGAACAAATTAGATAGAGTACTTTCTGTTTCTATTTTGTGGAATAGCTTGAGGAGTACTGGTATTAGGTTTTCTTTGAAGGTCTGATAGAACTTTGTAGTAAAAACATCTGGTCCTGGGCTTTGTTTGCTTGGGAGACTATTAATAACTGTTTCTATTTCCTTAGGGGTTATGGGACTATTTATATGCTTTATCTGATCCTGATTTAACTTTGGTGTCTAGTATCTGTCTAGAAAATTGTCCATTTCATCCAGATTTTCCAGTTTTGTTGAGTATAGGTTTTTGTAGTAGGATCTGATGGTTTTTTTTGGATTTCCTCAGTTTCTGTTGTTATGTCTCCCCTTTCATTTCTGATTTCATTAATTAGGATACTCTCTCTGTGTCCCCTAGTTAGTCTGGCTAAGGCTTTATCTGTTTTGTTGATTTTCTCAAAGAATCAGCTCCTGGTTTGGTTGATTCTTTGTATAGTTGCTTTTGTTTCCACTTGGTCGATTTTAGCCCTGAGTTTGACTATTTCCTGACATCTACTCCTCTTGGGTATATGTGCTTCCTTTTGTTGTAGAACTTTCAGATGTGCTGTTAAGATGCTAGTGTATGCTCTTACCAGTTTCTTTTTGGAGGCACTCAGAAATATGAGTTTTCCTCTTAGCACTGCTTTCATTGTGTCCCATGTGTTTGGGTAGGTTGTGTTTTCATTTTCATTAAACTCTAAAAAGTCTTTAATTTCTTTCTTTATTTCTTCCTTGACCAAGTAGAGCATTGTTCAGCTTTCATGTGTATGTGGGCTTTATAATGTTTATGCTGTTATGAAGACCAGCCTTAGTCTGTGGTGATCTGATAGGATCACCATGGGATTACTTCAATCTTGTATCCTTGTGGCCTGTTTTGTGACTGATTATATGGTCAAGTTTGGAGAAGGTACCATGACATGTTGAGAAGAAGGTACATCCTTTTTTTTAGAATACAATGTTCTATAGATATCTATTAAATCCATTTGTTTCATAACTTCTGTTAGTTTCACTGTGTCTCTGTTTAGTTTCTGTTTCCATGATCTGTCCATTGATAAGAGTGGGGTGTTGAAGTCTCCCACTATTATTGTGTGCAGTGCAATGTGTGCTTTGAGCTTTAGTAAAGTTTCTTTTATGAATGTGGATGCCATTGCATTAGGAGCATAGAGGTTCAGGATTGAGAGTTCATCTTGGTAGACTTTATCTTTGATGAGTACGATAAGCCTCTTTATCTTTTGTGATAACTTTAAGTTGAAAGTTGATTTTTTTTAATATTAGAATGGCTACTCCAGCTTGTTTCTTGGAACCATTTGCTTGGAAAATTGTTTTCCAGCCTTTTCTTCTGAGGTAGTGTCTGTCTTTGTCAATGAGGTAGGTTTCTTCTATGCAGAAAAATTTTGGGCTCTATTTATATAACTAGTCTGTTAGTCTATGTCCTTTTCTTTGGGAATTGAGTGCATTGATATTAAGAGATATTAAGGAAAAGTAATTGCTGCTTTGTGTTATTTTTGTTGTTAAAATTGGAATTCTGTTCATGTGGTTATTTTCTTTTAGTTTCATTGAAAGATTACTTTCTTGCTTTTTCTAGGGTATAGTTTCCCTTGTGTTGGAGTTTTCCATTTATTATCCTTTGAAGAGCTGGATTTGTGGAGAGATATTTTGTAAATTTGTTTTTGTTGGAATATCTTGTTTTCTCCATTTTGGTTATTGAGAATTTTGCTGGGTATAGTAGCCTTGGCTGGCATTTGTGTTCTCTTAGGGTCTGTATGACATCTGCCCAGGATCATCTGGCTTTCATAGTCTCTGTTGAGAAATCTGTTATAATTCTAGTATTTATATGTTACTTGACTTTTTCCCTAACTGCTTTTCATAGTCTTTCTTTGTTTTGTGCATTTGCTGTTTTGCTTATTATGTGACAGGAGAAATTTCTTTTCTGATCTAATCTATTTTGTGTTCTGTAGGCTTCTTGTATATGCATGGGCATCTCTTTCTTTAGGTTAGGGAAGTTTTCTTCTATAATTTTGTTGAAGATATTTACTGGCTCTTCAAGTTGGAAATCTTCACTGTCTTCTATAACTATTATCTTTAAGTTTGGTCTTCTCATTGTGTCTTGGATTTCCTAGATGTTTTGAGTTAGGATCTTTTTGAAATTTGCACTTTCTTTGGTTGAATGTCGATGTATTCTATGGTATCTTCTGCCTCTGAGATTCTCTCTTCTATCTCTTGTATTCTCTTGGTGATGCTTGCATCTATGGCTCCTTATCTCTTTCCTAGGTTTCCTATCTCCAGAGTTGTCTCCCATTGTGATTTCTTTATTGTTTCTACTTCCATTTTTTAGATCCCGGATGGTTTTGTTCCATTCCTTCACCTGTTTACCTGTGTTCTCCTGTATTTCTTTAAGGGAGTTATTTATGTCCTTCTTAAAATCCTCTATCAGCCTCATGAGATGTGATTTTAAATCCACATCTTGCTTTTCCAGTGTGTTGGGGTATTCAGGGCTTGCTGTGGTAGGAGAACTGGGTTCTGATGATGCCAAGTAGTTTTGGTTTCTGTTGTTAAGATTATTGTGTTTGCCTTTCACCATCTTGTTATCTCCAATATTAGATGTTCTTGCTGTCTCTAACTGGAGCTTTTTCCTCCTGTGGGTCTATAAGCCTGTGTCAGCACTCCTGGGAGACCAGCTCTCTCCAGGAGGAACTCGTTTACAGAGGGCTCTGGAACAGCCCAAGGTCTGGGTGCAGATAGTGACCAGAAGGATCCTGTCCCAGCTGCTCCATTGTTTTTGTGTCCTGCTCCTTCCATTGTTTTTATGTCCTGCTCCTTTCCACCTCACTCTAGACAGTTATTGGAGAGAAAGTGGCTATCTCACCTCAGAGCCCAGGAATGAAAGCACTCCTGGGGAGAACAGGTCTCTCCTGGTGGGACATGAGCACTGTAGGCTGTGGAACAGCCTCAGTTCTCAGGTCCAGATGGCAGACCAGAAGGATCCTTTCCCAGCTACTGCACTGTTCCTGTGTTCTGTGCACTCCTGGCAAGCCCAGCTCCACACAGTTATTGGAGAGAAAGTGGCTATCTCACAACCTAGCCCAGGAGTTAAAGCACTCCTGGGAGAATAGGTCTCTCCTGGCAGGTCCTGTGCACAGAGGGTTGTGGAACAGTCTTAGCTCGTGGGTGCCGATGGTGGACCTGAAGAATCTCTTTGGAGTTTTCTTACAGTGGATATAATCATTACAAGTGTTGTATTAATGCCTGGGAAATAGGTCAGATAGGAAAATTCTTGCTTCACAACCATGAGGTTCTGAGTTCATTGGCCAGAATCCACATAATTTATAAGTTGTGATAGCACATGTTTATAATCATACCAATGGAATGACAGAGACAGATAGATCCCTGACGTTTGCCAGTCAGCTAACCTAACCTAATTAATGATCTCTAGGCCAATGAGAGACTTCATCTCAAAATGCATGGTATATATTGCCTTTGAAAACTGAGGTTAACCTCTTGCCTCTACATTCATACAAACTCATATGCACACATGCATACAATAATACTTGTATAAACACATGTACATAAAATGAATGACTTTTAATCATTAATTAACTACTTCATGTACTAATAAATTCACTAAGTTTAACACATAATTGAAAAATTTTTAGAAATGATTACTGACTAAAGAGTTGTGTGTTTATCATTATTTTCATGTTTGACTGTGAACATGTTAGAATTTGGAGCTGCTATGTACTCTTAAATTTCATTTGTTAAAGACAGTTAACAGCTTGACACAGTTAGATTTTGAAGCTTACTTGGAAGTATTGGGTTACTGAGGAAGGGTTCCTAAAGTAGATCACAGTACTTGGTTTCTATTAAACTTTGTATTTGTTTGTCACAAAGTGAATCCTTTCACCATGAATAACCACCATGGTAGGCTGTCTCATCATAATCACTAAAGCTGCAGAAACAAGCAAATATAAACTTCAACCTCCAAAAGGGTTATAAACCTATCTTTAAAAGCTTAGTTTCCTTATAAGTTGATTTTGGGGGATATTTACTGAAGTAACACAAAGTTGGCTGACACACAAATACATTTAAAGTAAGATGATACTGTTTACTAAAACATATTTTTCTTTTTGGTTGTCTTTTTGTGTTTGCTGTGAAATGGATAAAACTTTTTATAACATTCTCTAGTTTCTGTTAGAAGTAATACCAGGGCATCATGTTATTTTATTGGGCTTCCTTTAAAAGCAGGACTGATGATGTTAACTAGCTGTGTGATGTTTTATTTATGAGATACTTGAGTAAAGTGATTGTATAAATTAAATAATATCAAAACTATTAATATTGTGAATATTATTGAAGATTAAACATACTATTATAATTCCAAAGATATTACTCATTGACTTTTGACTACACATAAAAAAGAAAGGGTTAGCATCTATAAAGAACAATCTATGAAGAATATCTATAAATCTATAAAGAATCTGTTAGCTCCAAACTCAAACATAAAAAACAAATCATACAATTAAGACATATAGTATTGAAATGAGTAAACTGTTATCAAACAAAAATATATATTATCAACAAATATTTTTAAAATATTTGGCATACTTAGCTGTCATAGAAATATAAGTTAGAATTACCTTGATATTCAATGTCTCCATCAGCAAAATGTAAATAATCAAGGTGATGAAGAAGAGACCCTACTAAGTGTTGGTGGGAGTGTAAACTGCTGTAGCCATTACAGAAATAAGTATGGAGGTCCCAGAAGAAAATCAAAGTAATGATAAAACTACCATATAATTATCCCTTTGTATATAACCAAAAGGATTCCAGGTCACAGGGATAATATCATATCTATGTTTACCTGTCTTTATTACAATACATAAAATACAGAACTAGCAGAGATTTCCATCTGCAGATGAATGAATAATGTGAATATTTATGTATATGTGTGTGTGTTTGTATATATGTGCATATATAAATAATTGGATTTTACTGAGGTGAGAAGAACAAAGTGTGTGTGTGTGTGTGTGTGTGTGTGTGTGTGTGTATTAAATGAAAGTATAAAAGGGTCAATTAAAAGGGAAGCAGAAGCCTTAAAGATACATACAGAAAACAAGAGATGGAGTTAAATGTTTGTCATAAAAGCCACAAGGGATCACTTGAGAAGAAGTGTGCTAGATGTAGGGGAAACACAATAAAGAGAGAGGGAATGTGGATGATGAACAAAGTATAATAATATATATGTAAATATAAATCACAATGGAGCCTTCTCTTTTTATGCTAAAATGAGAACACACACAAACATGTATGTGTGTGTGTATATATATATATGAATTTAATGTATACATCTATATATATATGAACATAAGAATAAGATGTGTTACTGCCCACATAACAACAATAAAAACAGAGAACCTTTAAGCCAATATGGTGGCATGAATGGCTCTTGGGAGAGCTTTCAAGCTTGGGCAAAGCTGAAGATGCAACAATGTCGAGGCCTCAATAAGAAGAGAAGGAAGAATGATGTGGCTACCTACTTCTAACATCCACCTGTGACATTTGCTTTTCTTTATTAATATCAAACACTCATGGTTTCTGTCTTTCTTGATGCAAACGCTTCTCAGTGTGTGATTCCATATGTAGAAGGTCTCATTTATATACAGCTAAGTCGTGATCCAATTTCTATCTCCCATCTTAAATTCTTGATTAAGGTCACTTTAATGTGAAATCTTAGAACACCACCGTTCTGGACCTGCCAGGGTTTGCAAGAAGAATGTTCTTTCTACATGCTTACTCTCCAGTGGCTACCCTTGTAGCACAAAATATTAAAAGAAGAACCAGCACTGTTCCAGTGCTCCCACCAGCAACTCTCTGCCCTGGCAAGGTCCTGCTCATTCTGTCTCTAGCTAGCCCCCACAGCTACCAATCACTGTGTTCCTAACTCTGGTTAGCTTGTCCCAGGAGCCACTAGTTCCTTCTCAGCCATAAACCCCTGTAGTCGAAGGTCCCACATTCCAGTAACCAAGTAGAACCAGCAAGTTCCTGTGCTCCATCCAGCTACTCTATGCCCTGGCATGATCCTATCAGGCTACTCTCTGCCTGCCACCTCTCCAGCGGGGTCAGAGCTCCCGAGTTTCCTTTACTGCCACACCAGTCCAGCACAAGGACTGTACACCCCGTGGTCAGCAGCCACAAGACCCAGCATCCTGGTAGAAGCAAAACTCTAGAAGCTTATAATTAACCAAATAGATTTATGTATCAATAAATTCGTAATTCACAAAATCCCAATACAATAAATTTAAAACCAATTGAGAATGATAAAAGCTGCCCACCTAGATTAGATAGATTATCTCAATTATCTAACCTTTATGATATCATAACTACCTGTGGCTATTTAAAGCCAGACTGGTTCAGAGTCTTCTTCCTGTCCATCCACTTCCATCTTGGCCTCTTTTTTTCTCTCCCAGATCTGCGCCCTCTCTCTCTCTCTCTCTCTCTCTCTCTCTCTCTCTCTCTCTCTCTCTCTCTCTCTCTCTCTCCAACTCTTAGCTCCACTTCCCCTTTCCCTGTCCAATCACAGGCCTCCTGCTCCACTAATACATTAATGTGACTGGACAGGGAAAATCCTGTTACATACCCTCATTTACTTTTTCCTGCATATTAACCTGACAGTCAATTCTAATAGTGTCTCTCATAAACCATTACTTTTAAGTCATCCTCCTATTTGAGAACCCTTGAGGTTTTTTTTTCTCAAGTTAAATTAAATACAGCTGTGTCTTCTATAACTCAAAGTATGTCAATACCTGACTAAATTTAATATAACTGCATCTACCACCAACTGTCAACACTTCAGTCAGTGTTAGACACAAGACACACGTGTTTCTAGTCTATGCAAATATGATCTTTCATTGCTAGCTTTCCAAGTTCTTCTGTAGAATAAGTAATGAAAAGAAACTTAACTGAAAATCCTATGTGGGGATATTTTTGAAAATAAAAGAACTAAGGCCAGGCAGTGGTGGCATGTGCTTTTAATCCCAGCACTTGGGAGGCAGAGGCAGACAGATTTCTGAGTTCAAGGCCAGGGTGGTCTACAGAGTGAGTTCCAGGACAGCCAGGGCTACACAGAGAAAGCCTGTCTCGATAAAGAAAATAAATAAATAAATGAAAAACTAAGAAAACTAAATTTCTTTCCTTTTGTAGAAAGTAAACAAGTTTGGGGGAAAAAGTTGAATCCAATAATAAAAATACCTCTAGGAAATAGGTTCAAAATTATTATTGACTAGTAGCCCTCAAAATAGTTGGTAACAGAAAATAACAGGGATCTCCAGTCAGAGTATCAAGAAAGTTAAGAATATGTAAAATATGAGAGGTACTCATATGTTAGATACCAATATCACATGATATAGAAATTAAAGATGGAATCATTTTCTTAAAAAGAAGCCTAAAATTATAGACAACCCGAATCTCTGTATTTTTATACACTACTGATAGTGCAAGAGATAACTCTAATTTAATCCTTAAAAGCTTCGGGACATGGAACTGAAATTGTACCATTCAATGAAAAGAAAAAAAAAAAGAATTAGAAGTAGAATCTAGTTTTCATTAATGAATAAAAGCTAGGAGCTCTCTCAATCTGGCTACTGTATAGCAAAGGAAACTCTGCAGAATGACAAGGTAGCCCACATAGTGGTAGAAAGATTCACCAGCTGTATATTCAAGAAAATGTTGATCTCTAAAACACAACTCAAAAGAAAAGCATCAGGAAATCAAAAATGTAATAAAATATGGTTAAATATTTGGACAGAAAATTTGTTAATACATACATCACTACTGTGGAAGTGCAAAATTAAAACTTTGAGATTCTATCACACTCTACTCAGAATGGCTGTTGTCAAGAAATCAATTTGTAACAAACACCGGAGGATATGGAGAAAGAGATCCAAATTCACTGATTGTAGGAGTGCAAACTGGCACATTCACTATGGAAACTAATGTATATTCCTCAAACAGAGCTACCATGTGACTCGGAAATTCCACTCCTGACCAAAGACACAAAGGACTTTATATGCTACTACTGAGATGCTTGTTCATAGATGTTTATTCCTGCTCTAGTCTCCAGTCTCAATAGTTAACAAATCCAATTACCCTAGATGCCTTTAAACTGACTAATGGATAATGAGATGTGGTAAATATTCACAATGGAATTTTATTCAGCTGTAAACAAAAATAAAATTATGAATTTTCCAGTAAATCAATGAAAACTTATACTGAGTGATGTAAATCAGGCAAAGAAAACAAACAACCCTCATTTGTTCTCAATTGTAGATTTTTGTATTGGATTTTCTAGTTCTATGTTTGTAACTTAATATCTGTGTAGATGTTGGATATCTAGAAAGAGAATATTGGTGGGCAGATGCCTTATATCAATAGCAAGTTGACTTTTCTGCAACCATCACGTCTCTGACTAGTCTAGTGGATTAAGGGGTTACAGCAGCAGCTACCTGAAGTATGTCTATGTTCAGGTTATTCATGCCAGTAAGGAAGGTGCTGAAAACCAACACAATGTTAGAAGAATAATGCCAGCTGTGGTTTGGGTTTCAGGCAACACCACCAGGGAGTAGGGCAATTATAAAGTCTTATTAGGTAAAAGCAAACCAAAAGTTACACGATTGAAATACAGACATTTGGGGATCATTTTTTAGCTTTTTTCACTAAATTACAGCTAATAGAAACTGAGGAGCAATTGTTTGAAATGTTGCTATTCTGAGCTGCACAGATGACTCACATTCTGTTGCCAGCAGCCACATAGCAGTTCAAGCAAGTCCTCTTGGGCTTCTGTTTCCAGGATCCTCTGTAGGGTTGGGTTGGTAGATAGATACTGTTTGAATTTGGTTTTGACTTGGAATATTTTGGTTTCTCCATATCTGTTGATTGAGAGTTTTTCTGGGTATAGTAGCCTGGGCTGGCATTAGTGTTCTCTTAGAGTCTGCATGACCCCAGGCTCTTCTGGATTTCATAGTCTCTGTTGAGAAGTCTGGTGTCAGGTCCTTCGCCTGGTGGTGGGGTGAAATAAAGGGAGGTAGGGAAGACCTGAGTCCTGCCAGAGCTTGGGAGGCTGGCACAGGTCCTTACAGAACTGCAGCAGGATGGGTATCGGGCTGTGCTAGGCTGTAGAACTCTGCTCTGAGTGTACCTTCGCACTCTCCACTCCTCCGGGTGGGCATCTGGCTTTGGAAAGCCACTACCCCAGTCCTTGGGGATGGGAGGGTTGTAGAAAGGAAGCAGTCTCATGTGCTCTCAGTCTCGGGGCATCCCAGATGTTGCTGGATATTGTGGAAGAGCTGAGAACAAAGTGCTCCCCCCACAGGTAGCTCCATCAGCCCTGGGGCCAAAGGGAGAAAAGGGCGTGGAGAAAATAGGGTGCCCAGTGGTTCCTGCACAGGCGAGAGTCCTTGGTCTGGTCTCATGGCTAGAAATGCTGGGAGACTTTCCTGTTGGAGATTAGACACAGCTCTTTAGGGGAAGGCTTAATCCATTGCTCAAGCATGGCGAGTCTAGATGAATGGCGGCAGTCCATAGTTTTTACGCTTTATTGTAGAAAGGAGGGAGGGAGGGAGGGAGGATACTTTGGGTTAAGAGGTTTTTATGTTTTGAATTTTCTTTGACAGTTGTATCAATTTCTTCTACTGTATCTTCTACACCTGAGAGTCTCTCTCTTCTATATCTTGTATTCTGTTGGTAATACTTAACATCTGTAATTCCTGACCTGTCCTAGGTTTTCCATTTCCAGGTTTGCCTCTTTTTGTGTTTTCTTTATTGTTTTTACTTCCATTTTTAGGTCTTGGATTGCTTTATTCAATTCCTTCACCTGTTTACCTGTATTTTCCTGTATTTCTTTCAGTGAGTTATTGATATCCTCCTTAAAAGACTCTATTATATTCATGAGATAAAATTGAGGACAGATTCCTGATTTTCAGGTGTGTTGGTGTATTCAGGGCTTGCTGTGGTGGGAGAACTGGGTTCTGATGATGCCCATGAATTTTGACTTCTGTTGCTTAAGGTCTTGTGCTTGCCTTTCACCATCTGGATATCCCTGGTGTTTGTTGGTCTGGGTGACTGCATGGAGTCTGCCTCTTTTGCCCTGGGTTGCTTCAGGTTTCCTGGTAGGCCTGAGGCCCTGGCTGTATCTGATTACCTGTGGAGCCTTCCAACTGGGGTCTCTTCACAGGGTCAATGAGCTGCTGGTCTGTTTTCCTAGCTGCAGTAGATCCCCTGGGAAGCCTTCAGACTGTTGGGTCTTCAGTGGAGCAGTCAAGCTGTTCTCCAACTGTGCTGAATGCAGCTGATCCTCAACTGTTTTGAGTACAGTGGGTCCTCTAGGATGGATCAGGATATGGAGTCTTCATGGAAACAGACCAACTAGGTGTCTGCCCCAGCAGAAGGGGTGGAAAGGCCAGAAGGGGAGTGGTATTCTGGAGAGTGGGGGTTTGGTGGGTGATAGGTCCAGAGTCCACCAGGCTCCCAGGAGCAGTTCCAGGACTCAGGAGTGGGGGGTGTGGTTCTTACCAGTTGCTCTGATCAGACCAATTGCAACAGGTCAGGATATGGAGTCTTCATGGGAGCAGACCAACTAGGGGTCTGCCCCAGCACCAAGGACAGGGCAAGAGGAGTGAAAAGGATGGAAGGGGAGTGGTATCTCTCTTTTGCAAAGAGAAGTTTCCTTCGGGAGGGGTGAAGACTACACTTACATGTAGGAATTCAGAAAAGTATTTAGAGTATTGTTAGGGATTATGCTAGCTGTCATCTTTCGCCAGACCATCTCAAAGATGATGCCTCCTGGAAAAGGTTGGCACCACTCATACAAGTCCAGCCTCAGAGGTGCTTACTCCAGTGTAGTGAACATGGCACCAACATATTGCCAACTGAGCCTCCTGCAGAGTCACTTTACAATCCCTTACTCAGGCAGTATTGCTAACTCTAACCTGAAGAAACAAGTTTAAGGAAAACCTGTAATTTATTCTTCCTTTGTATATTATTGCCATGGCTACTTAGTCCTTCAACTACTTTTAAAATGATTCATTTGTGTACTACTGGACTTTTCCTAACCCATCAAACACGTGGCTTGCCTGCCACAGGGGCAAGCTAGAATATTAATTGTCCGTTAATCTCAGGGAAATTCCCTGTAGTGGACTGTAGCAGCAATTCATTTACCAAAGGAGAACTTTGACAACCTAAGACATCTCTGCAAAATTCTTATGAATAAATTTAATTAGAAGGTTTAAAAATGTAATTTCATAGAGCCTGTGCCTGCATTTTTGCCCTTGGGTTTCATAGGCACACTGTACACCCAGCAAAACAATTGCACCTATTACCAATCAGTCAGTGCTGGGCTCCTCACCAATCAGCCAGTGCAGGACTCCTCACCAATCAGTCGTCAGTGCTGGACTCCTCACCAATCAGCCAGTGCTGGACTCCTCACCA
>NW_022196896.1:28865964-28902737 GCF_008632895.1 Mastomys coucha | reverse complement strand
GCTGGACTCCTCACCAATCAGCCAGTGCTGGACTCCTCACCAGTCAGTCAGTGCTGGACTCCTCACCAGTCAGTCAGTGCTGGACTCCTCACCAGTCAGCCAGTGCTGGACTCCTCACCAATCAGCCAGTGCTGGACTCCTCACCAGTCAGCCAGTGCTGGACTCCTCACCAATCAGCCAGTGCTGGACTCCTCACCAGTCAGTCAGTGATGGACTCCTCACCAATCAGCCAGTGCTGGGCTCCTCACCAATCAGCCAGTGCTGGACTCCTCACCAATCAGCCAGTGCTGGACTCCTCACCAATCAGCCAGTGCTGGACTCCTCACCAGTCAGTCAGTGCAGGACTCCTCACCAATCAGCCAGTGCTGGACTCCTCACGGGCTTTGTTTTTATTTGTTTATTTGTTTGTGTACTTCTTTATTTTACTTACTTCTCATAGTATTAATTTCTAATTCTGTTTTCATTTGTCTAATTTTTCCAAATATTTTAATTCATAATCTTTGTGTGTGTGTGTGTGTGTGTTTGTGTGTGTATGTGTGTGTGTGTGTGTCTGGAGAGGTGTTGCTTGGATGGGTGGTCATAGAAGTCAGAAGAGTACATCATATCTCCTGGAGTTACAAATGGGTATGAGCCATTTAATATGGATGCTAGCAACTGAACTCTGGTACTCTGTTTCTCTTGGAGAAGAGCAAAGACTCTTAATTACTGAGCCATGCCTCTACCCTCAGTTCATGATCTTAAAATGGTTGTATCCTTTAAAATAAAAGGTTCCTGTTTATAGTCTAGGATGGTGGCTCATTTCTGTAACCTCAGGATTCAGAAAGCTAAAGCAGGTAGAATATTTTAAGTTGGAAGGCAAGCCTAGGCTACAGAATCAGTTCTAGACAAGGCTTGACTGTAGAAATTATGCAACTATGTCAAATTTGGCAACTTAACACACACACACACACACACACACACGTGCAGTGGAAAACATAAAATATGTAAAACTTTGGTAAATATAGCACAAAAGATAAGAAAAATGTTACTAGTAAAAGTTGCTATTGTAGAAAAGACACAGTAATTTAAAACAGAAGCCAAATCAATCAAGGTTATACTGCTTAAGAGGAAAGCTCCACCTTTAATGATATATATGTTCATTACATAAAATATCTAAAAATAAAAAAGTTAAACATCTTTTATTGAGATTTAAAATTAATTTTTAAATCAAAACAAGAACATCATATTAAAAATATATAGATTAGAATAAACTATGTAATTCTACACTACAAAAGAAATGCTGTGGGGATTTCTTTCCTTATAAAACTGTGCCCCTATGACCAGAGCAGAGCAGAATGAAGATCCTCCAGAGAGTAGGAACTCTGAATCTTCTCGTGCCTCCTGGAGGCACTCCTCATCTGCAGCTTAGACCACTGAAGCCCAGAGTTTGGCAGTTTGCTGGAATCCACAACAAGCAAGCACATAAAAAATGCCTGGGATCTGAAGAAGAAAGAAATCGAGCAAGTATTTCTCTGCACAGAAATGGTTCTGTTGGTCTGTAGAGCCCTCTGAGACCCAGGCTAAGTATAGATCTTTACAAGCAGAAGGCTGGAAGGCAATTGTCAGCTTCATACAAGCCCACTGCCAGATGGAAACATCTCTTGAGTAAAGACACTAGAGAAGAGTGAAGTTTTTGGAAATGTCTTGACTCAACAGTGGAACTAATTAACTAGAAAAAGGCTATCTGGATGTGTACTCCAAGAACGTAACAGACAGATCTGAATGAACCAAGAGCTTCTACAGAACTTCCTTTCCTGCCAAAACAAGATCGATTGCAGAAATGCAAACCATCATGTAGAAAATAGTTTTAAATAATAAAAGATAATATGGTGCACAATTTAGGCAAAAATTAATCACTGTGAACCTCAGATTTAAGAGAAATGATGCAACTAGCAGAAAGGAACAATAATATCATATGATGTTATTACAAAAGCATGTATCTAGTGAGGAATAGAAAGATAATAGAGAAAGGTGGGTATGGAAAGACAGACTGAACTTCCCTCTTTTAATGTCCCTGAAATTAACATGGAAACAACTAGGAAACAAATTGGACAAGATATCAGGAAGAGAAAAGTAGAGTTATGAATAAAATCTGTAGAAGTTAAGTGCATAGAAAAGAGACTGAACCACCAATGTAGGTCATGGGATGGACCTAGGCCCCTTACACATATGTAGCAGATTTACAGCTTGTTTTTCATGTATGTTCCCTGACAGTTGGAGCAGGGCTGTCTCTGACACTCTTGTAAGCCTTTCCATCACTCTCCTACAAGTGGACTGCCTTGTCTGTCCTCTGTGGGAAAGGGTGCATTCAGTCATGATGAGACTTGATGTACCAGGTTGGGTAGGCCTCCATATGGGGGGGGGGGGTCTTCCCTTCACTGAGAACAAGGGAAGGGGAAATTGGGGAA
This sequence comes from Mastomys coucha, assembly GCF_008632895.1. Taxonomy (NCBI): domain Eukaryota; kingdom Metazoa; phylum Chordata; class Mammalia; order Rodentia; family Muridae; genus Mastomys; species Mastomys coucha. The sequence continues at coordinate 28,900,290 of NW_022196896.1, read as the reverse complement.
GGAGTGTGAGGATGGATTGGGAGGAGAAGGGGGCTGCAATCAGTCTGTAAGGTGAATAAATAGAGCAATTAATGCAGAAAAGGAAAGAAAAAGAAGTGGGAAGACACAAAACTCACTATGGACCGAACAGGTAACAGCAGGCAAGTAAAATGGTCCAGCAGAAGAACTCTAGCAGGAACTAGGGTGAGATTCAAGAAATAGGGGCCCAAAAAGGTTCTCAGTGGATCAACGATCTAAAGCCACAGGACCAAAATATTAGAAAATTCAAAGCACAATAAATATAAATAAACTGAAATCTTAATCTGGAAAAAGAAAATTTGAATGTTTTAAAATTTATCTTCTCCAAAGATAAATAAATGTAGTTTGGCTTTTAAAATATTTTTAAAGATGCATATTAATCATATCACTTGGCATTTTTATGTTAATACAATTATTTCTGCGATTTTCAAGTTTAAATAATAGGAATAAGTGACAATACATTTTATTGAGTTTAACTTTTACATGCTTATAATTTTTCATTAATCTGAATATTTAAAGGCATTTTAAATTGTTCATGAGTATGTGTATGTTTGTGTGTATGTGTGTGTATGGGAGAGAGAGAGAGAGAGAGAGAGAGAGAGAGAGAGAGGTGCATGTATCTGTTCACAAGATACAGGCTGCCGTGGAGCCACACAAATGGGTACTGTCAACCAAACTCAGGTACTCAGAAAGAGCAGGAAGCAACCCTAGGTGCTAAGCTGTCTCTACAGCCCCAATTTCTAAACCTTTGTTTACTTGTTTTGATAAAGAATACTCTTATCTGCATAGTGTTGTAATGGCACCACTTATTATAATCTAATGTGTAATTGATATTTGATAGTAAAATCACAATAATAAAAAGTTTATATCTATGCTAGAAATAGTTGTACATATACATATATACACACACACATATATACATACATACATACATACATACATACATACACAAATAGAGGTATTGAATATCAGTTAATGGGCATGGTAATTTTAGTGCCTACCTAAAATTTCACTTACATAGAGAAAGCTTACTATGAGAAGGAAAACTTTGACTTAAAGCTGGAAGATGCCAAACATCATGTTATTTTGGAACTGGCCAATTCTTGCTTGTACTAAATGAAAAATGTCTTTGCAGATAATTTGCATTTGCAGATTACATAGACAGGATTTTTGTTTTTAACCTAACTTTTCTTTTATAATGTGTGGCAATGATGCTAGATATTTGTTGGTCAAACAATTATAATATGAAAATTAGGAACTAGTTTATTTCAAGGAATTCTTAAGGAAAACAATAATGTGTTTCTTAAGTAGCAATAAGTGGAGGAGGATTTAGAGCTTGGAAGAATGTTGGACATAGGAACAATAGGGATGAAAACTAACAAATTATGTACAATAAAAATGTAGTACAACTATAGTTAAAAGTTAAATGATATTGATAAGTAATGTCTCTAGACATGGATATTATAAATGGATTATTCTCTAAATACTATCATTCCACAATAATGTACTTATCATTTATATATTATAGGTAATTTAGAAATAACTAAAAACATATAGGAGAATGGGCACAGGTTAAACACAAATATAGTGCCACCTTATATGAGAGACTAGTATACACAAGGATTGTTGGCATCTATGGGAAATACTAGAGTCCAGGCTCCATGAAGAATTCCCAAAGGAAAATCTGTTGAGTGTGATGTCACTAATGCAGCATCCAGGGGACAACACTGTTTCCTAACAAAACTGTAGAAATTCTAACAACAAACAAAATAAATTAAAATGTGTTATGATTATATGAAATTAATACAGGAATAAAAACTTATCTCAATATTAGAAAAATTAACAAATTGAATACAAAATTAAATATACTGAAAGTTACAAAATTCAACAAATATGAAAATGGCAAGATAAAGAGATGTTAGAAAATTCTCAAGGTAAACAAGAAATATCACAAATTTCTTGAAGCTACCAATAACTATCTGTAAATTTCTTAGCTAATAAGATTTTTCTCCACTGATTCATGAACGAGCACAGGAGATCAGAATAAAAAATCAGTATGGTTTCTACTCAATCTTGTACTTGAAATACTTCCAAGTGCTCTAAGGCATTAGAGAAATAAAAGGTAAATACTGAAAAAGTAAAGCTTTGTTTATTGCCAATAGAATATTATATGGGAAATTTTAAAAATTTACAAAAAGGCTACTATTATCTTAGATGCTCTTATGACACTGGCAAGATATGATAGTCAATTTTATTTTCTAACCTGAGATGTCAGTTGGAAATTTAATTAAAATAAGGGCACAACTTATTATGATAAAACTACCTTAAAAATTTGCAGAGATAGTACACAGTGTATATATGACATCTGTAAAATAAAATGTACAAAAGCTGTTTAAAAGCACTTAAATAAAAATAAGTCAATACCTTGACCCTTAACTTAAGTCAAAGAACCATAAGTTAACATATATCATATATTCAGTTGGAAAGCCAATAATCTATAAACTGTCTATAATTGGAGTGGGAGTAGAGCTGGGGCTCAAGTTCAGTATATAACATCTGAATCATGTATAGAGAGAGCCCTGGGGAAAAGACTCAGTTCTGGCATTGGGAGACACAGAAGAAAAACCTTGAAATTTTGTTTTCAGCTGAAATTTTACATGGGACCCCCACACAAAGTACATTAACAACAGATAAACATTGATAAACTCATTTGCATCAAATATTAGGTCTTTAAGGCAATATAAAAAAAACCATAAAAGTCTTCTGGTCAGTCTGTACCAGTGCCCAGAGCAGACCGTGGGCACAAACTCCTCAGCCAGTCCCACAACACCCAGAGGCAGCTCCACTCCTGGGCACTCTAACACTCCCAGGATCCCAGGATTCCAGGAGCTTGGTCACACTAGGACCTCAGGGTCTCAGAGGCAGCTAGACTCCCAGGAGCTTAGACACACCCAGGATCTGAGAATCACAGGATCCCAGAATCACAAGATCACAGAGACAGCTTGACTCTGAGAGTTCTGACACAACCAGGATCACAGGAAGGACAGGCTCCAGTCAGATTTAGCAAGGGCAGGTAGCACTAGAGATAACCAGATGGCGGGGGACAAGCATAAGAATATAAGCAACACAAACCAAGGTTACTCAGCATCATCAGAACCCAATTCTCCCACCATAGCAAGTCCTGGACACACCATCGCACCAGAAAAGCAAGATTCAGATCTAAAATTACTTCACACGATGAGGATAGAGGACTTTAAGAAGGACATAAATAACTCCCTTAAAGAAATACAGGAGAACACGGGTAAACAGCTAGAAGCCCTTAAAAAGGAAACACAAAAATTCCTTATAGAATACAGGAAAACACAATCAAACAGGCAAAGGAAATGAACAAAACCATCCAGGATCTAAAAATGGAACTAGAAACAATAAAGAAATAACAAAGGGAGACAACCCTGGAGTTAGAAAACCTAGGAAAGAGATCAGGAGCCATAGATGCAAGCATCACAAAGAGAATACAAGAGACAGAAGAGAGAATCTCAGGGGCAGAAGATACCATAGAAAACATTGATATAACAGTCAAAAAATGCAAAATGCAAAAAGCAAAAAGCTCCTAACCCAAAACATCCAGGAAATCCAGGACACAATGAGAAGACCAAACCTAAGGATAATAGGTATAGAAGAGAGTGAAGATTCCTAACTTAAGGGGCCAGTAAATATCCTCAACAAAATTATAGAAGAAAACTTCCCTAACCTAAAGAAAGAGATGACCATGAACATACGAGAAGCCTACAGAACTCCAAATAGACTGGACCAGAAAAGAAATTCCTCTCATCACATAATAATCAAAACACCAAATGCACTAAACAAAGAAAGAATTTTAAAAGCAATAAAGGAAAAAAGTCAAGTAACGTATAAAGGCAGGCCTATCAGAATTACACCAGACTTCTCACCAGAGACTATGAAAACTAGAAGGTCCTGGGCAAATGTCATACAGACCCTCAGAGAACACAAATGCCAGTCCAGGCTACTATACCCAGCAAAATTCTCAATTACCATAGATGGAAAAAACAAGATATTCCATGACAAAACCAATTTACACAATATCGTTCCACAAATCGAGTCCTAAACAGGATAATAGATGGAAAACACCAACTACACCCTGGAAGAAGCAAGAACATAATCGTTCAACACCCACACAAACATAATTCCACCTCTAACAAAAACAACAACAACAACAAAAAACAGGAAGTAACAATCACTTTTCCTTAATACATCTTAATATAAAAATTAATATTATCAACATATCCTAATCAATTGAAATTCAAAAATATGAGGAATTAGAAATTTGTTGGCTGCCATCCAGTGGTCTCTCCAATTTGGTAATTGGAGAAATAGATCCAATATTTTATAATCCAGATACACTTTCTGCTTGTTTGTACATGACAGTGTCTTGCTGTGTACCACATAATGGTCTTGAAATCATGCTTCTACTATCTCAGCCTCTCTATTAGTAGGATTGTTTATTTGATGTTTTTACACTATACTATAGTTTTCAGAACAGGTAACATATTTCAAAATTATTTATACAGCCAAAAGAAATGTAAACAATTAATTTGGAAGGTAGCTTATAAGAGAACAGCAAAGACACTGAATCATTTGCTTTATTTTTATAATTATTGCATCAATTTTGAAGAACAGGACTTTATAAGTTACTCTTATTCTGAGATGAATGCTTTTCAAAATCATCACAGCCAATGAACCAGATTCTTACCCTTACCTAATATCTGTGCCACCCTCCAAGCAGAACCATTGTTCATTGAAACAGTTGGTGAATGACTTTATGGATAGACCATCTTAATACACACGCCATTTCTTAAATGAAAGTAACCTGTTCTTGTGGGTTGAGAATGAAGACAATCACTCAAGTCAAATAGCTTTGATCAGAGCAGGAAATCTGTATCCAAAAATCATGCCCACAATTCATTGCTTTATGCAGCAGAACTGTCAACTCTCAGCTTAGCTCCGATGGAAGTAAAATCCTTTGGTGATGTGAGGGTCATTGAAGAACAGTCTTATTACAGTGAACTCCAATGTCTAAAAATTGGTCTTATTTTGTGCTTGTACCACAATAAGAGCCAAGATTTTAAGCTCTACTAAAAACAAAACAAAACAAAATAAAATAAAACAAACAAACAAACAAATTTTATCTATTTATATTCACTTAAAAACAAATAGTGATTTATTATTTTAAAATACCATACACATTTGGAGTTATTTAAAGTTTATATTGAGAAAAACATATGTATTTTCAGTATTGCTGTAGACAAGCATCTACATAAGACTTTTCAATTGATTGTTGTTTTATATCAAACAATTTTTATAATGCTCATTTTTATTGTTGCAATATTTTATAAATTTTAAAGAATATGACAAAATTAAAAAAAGAAAGGTATGGCAGGTATTGAAGGGGGATCTCTGGGAGGAGTTGGGGAACAAAAAGGAAAGAGGAATGTGATATAACTCTATTTACTCAAAATATGTTTTTAAATGTTAACAAATTCAGATAAGTTGAAATTATGTATCTTTTCTTATCAATATGCAATAAAACTTAAATTAAAAAAAACATAACAAAGGACTGTGGTTTATCAGTCTATAGTATACATATAGAATGTAAAATGAGCCATCTCTAAGAGAAGATGTAAAAATTACTAACAAGCACATTAAAAATGCTCAGGAATAGTAGTCACCAGGGATATTCTAATTAAAAGCACAATGAGAAACAAAACCTATATTCAAAAGTAGTGCATTATATTATGGCTAAGAATATTCCCAGTATGCAGGAATGCTTAATCACTAGAAAATGCAAAAACAAGAAAAAATTTAAATTTTGTTTACAAAGTAATAAAAACAAAGTGAAATTAACCCATCAAGAAAAGAATTATTTAATCTAGCAAAAGCAGCATTTTTTCCCTTAATGTTGTAGTTATCTAGAGCAACACTGAAAATGTAGACTTTATTTCCTTCAAGATAGGGAGTGAGCAAAGTGACTGGTGCTGGAGATCATTCACTGTTGCTCTTCTCAGACAGATTCCAGCCATGCTGGCTCTGTTCGACATCTTGATGTCTGTGCCCTGGGCAAGGATTTGGGAAAGAAAATTGCCACCAAAGACGAAGGAAGAAAAGGAAGTAAACATTATCCCACTTTTATGTTTGTACTTAGACATGACAAAGGACTGAACCAACTAATGTGACATGTCATGCCTAGGGAACCTGCAATCAAGACCCATTTGTAATCTTGATATTATTTATATTTATTTATTTATTTATTTATTTATTTATTTATTTATTTGGCTTGCATTTAGGGAAAACACTTTAGAAAAAGACACAATTCTGGTTTTTTGGTTTTGCTTTGCTTTTCAATCCTTGTTGGTTTAATTTCTTCTGGTCATTTTTTAGAGACAAAAATGAGTTATTTTGCTAGTCTTGGGTTCTGTCTGAAGGATCCAAAAGGTCTACAATATGCTAATGCATTCTGGATGGGTTGCTCTCTACAAAGAGGTATCAGAAGATACTGTTTAACAATGACAGGCTGTTGAGGTGAGGAAGTCATGCAACTGGAAATCTGTAAATAATGAAAGTGGGAGGACGGAGCTGAAGCACACTACCTCAACGTGGACCTTCATGGTGTGTTTTTAATGCAGCAAGGCCACAGGAGCTGCCCTGTGGTTAACTTTGCAGCCGAGTTCATCTGTCCAGTCCTCCCACCATCACCCATGACAGGCTCGAGTACGTTCTTCAGTCACCAGCTGATTTTCGTTCTTTATTCCTATATTCCTTCTTTCCTTTTGAAACTTTCACACATAAAAAACCCATCAGTGAGATGAGCAGATAAAAGCTCAAATTAGTAACTCAATTGTTTGTCTCAGTTCCACAAGGCTAAGTATATCAGAAACTTAACAAGCAAAATTTAGGGTAAATATCAAGGAAAGAGGAGAATTGACCAAAACTTATGTCCCTGCTTACTGGCACAGAATATGTTACTACATAAGATACACATTTTAGTATCTTTATGACAATACCTCAATTCAAATCAATTTCTATCCCAACTTATAAATTAAATATTAAATTCAAATTCATTTTTGGTAGGATTTTAGGGAAGTTTATGAAAATACTAGTTTTAAACAATACAAAATCCACAAATACCACAGGCAAAGAGTAAACAGAAAAATAAGTTGATGTGAACCCTCCTGCTTTAGTCCAAAGCTGTCAAAAACTTGTGATAATCAAATAATTAATATTTGTGAAGAAACTTGCCAGCCATTACTGAACAAATGCCCAAAGATCAATGTAGGGGTATCTATGGAAAAGTAGGAGAGAGGGGGGGGAGGGAGAGGGAGAGGCAGAGGCAGAGGCAGAGAGAGAGGGAGGGAGACAGAGAGAGACAGAAACAGAGAGAGAGACAGAGGGAGGGAGGGAGGAAGGGAGGGAGGGAGAGGGAGAGAGGGCATTTTATAAATCCCTGTGGCGAAAGTGGATTATTTAGCAGCTACTGAAGTCTAAATTATTATGTAAAGTAAAACTGAATCTATAACCCAGAACACATACAAATAACTCTCAACCAAATACAATACTTCCACACTCAAGAGAAATCTACAAAAGTAAAAGAATGTGAAGGAATGTATTTCTCGATAGATCATTCTTAATACAAGTACATCAAAATCAAGGCTTATTCACTATAAACAATTGATAGAGTTCAGAGCATGCTAAGTTCAAACAAAACATCTCTGAAGACTAATACTGGTGAAATTAAAGAAATATCAAGCCAAGAAAGACTATCTGGCCTTTCCTGAAACACTTGGAAAGCATGTAAGGTTCTGTCCTGCGTCCAGAGAGAAGTAACTTGCTCCAATCGTGGCAGCAAGCTCAAAGCGGGTCTGACTAAGCTTTCCCCAGTTTACAAGTCAGCTCACATTCTGTCATATCACAGTGTTTTGTACCTTTCTTCTCTTCATCAAGTTTGTGATTGTTTTGAATAAAATCCCGTTTCCTGTTCTTAATATAATTTCTGTATGAAGTCTCCTATGTCAACCAAAAATTCATGTTAAATAAATGTATGTTTCTCACTTTTAACCTGCCTGACTTTGCAAAAATATTTTTCCTTTAAACATCATGCATAGAATAAGCACGTGGGAGATGTCATTTAATTGAAAATGTTTAGAATTGGATTAATGTATTTAATATAGCATTAATTCTTAATATATAAAATACACACTTATTTGTATATGTGATATAAATGAAATAAAAGAATAAAATACTCACTAAAGAGTATTTAGGAAATGAATGATTTATAGTTATCATCCTCAAGACTCTATAACTGCATGTATCAAGATGACTGAATATCTGAGAAATAGCCAAATTGGTATCCAACGTGGTTGTACAAGTTTATCTCCTACAATCAATGGAACAGTGTTCCCCTTGCTCCACATCCTCAACCTCACCGGCATTTTTGGTCTTAGCCATAGTCATTCTGATGAGTGTAAGATGGAATCTCGAGGTCATTTTGAGGACATGTAGTTCTGCTGGAACTAGATGCTTGATTTCCAAGGAGGGTTCCCTCTTTCTGAGGAGAAAGGGAGGGGACAGTGGAGGGAAGGATTTGTAAGTCTGGGACTGGAAAGAGAGGAGGATAGGAGACTGTGATAGGGATGTGAAATGAATTAAAAAATGAAAATGGGTATTTCGTGACACTATCTGAATATGAGATTACTTCTTATATTCTTACAAAACATTATTCAGAGATACACTCATCTCTTCCCTTTTATTTTCTGTATGTGAAAATGTATTTTGGTTACTAAATTTAATTGTAAATCTTTTCTAACATTAAATGAGTTAAGAAGCAGAAACATGAATGATGTAAATAAAGAAGTAAAAAAATTGAACCTATGATAGTTTTTTATTAAAAATCTTATATGTTCTGTGAAAAAACTGAATATCTTCCTCTATGAGTAGAGCATTAATGTGCCCATTGTTCAAAGACAAAACATATTGCTTTATATTTGGCAACCTGCTGAAACACTCAAGTCACCTAAAATAGACTATACCTATATAAAATGTTGAGACCAAAATAAAGGTATTGAAAATTGAAGAGTACAATTTGAGATATCAAAATCTCCTCACATTTGGACTACTTCTAAGATTACATTGAAATGTGGTATGGATTAACTACTCCAGAAGATGTTTAACAAGAATTCCTGTCAATACATTTAATATCACTTCTAGAATGCACTGACATCTGCAGGTGTATTTTCTATTTTCTTTTACCTTTAGAAGTCAGCAACCTCCCTCATTATTGAAGAATATGAGACAGCAATTAACAATGGAAATCAAAAGTTGAGTGTGTAGAAGAGCTAAACCTTTGCACTAAAAGAGGGAACTGTGGCTTTTCCTCACTTCCCACTGCATATCATGGAAGACAATGATTACAGTCACTTCAAGAAGAAAGGAGAAATCAATGTATAAACATTTTGCTACTTCCAAGCACACTGGCAAAGATGCTTTCATTCTTTGTCACATTGTTCTTAGCCTAAAGCATTCTGGGTCTTTGAACAAAAATCTTGACAGCTGATATTTTCTTCTTACTTCTACTCCAACTGCTAATTGCATATTTACAATCTTTCAATCAAGAGGAAAAGAGAAAAAGATTAGAAACATTTTCTATCTGTCAACAAAACTATGTACTATAATGAAACATCTACTCATTAAGTATAGAGAACTTTGGAGCATCAATAATGAGTGTTATAAAGGGCACAAAGGTATTATTAATTCTGAAGGAACACAAGGCCTGGAAACACAATAAGTCATTTTGACAGTTGCTATGAAGACTATTACCAAATGTTATGTTTACTTGACTAGACTCAATTTATAAAACAAGACCTACAAAAAAATCTGCTGTATAATCAATTGAGATGTGCTATTATAAATAACTGCTAATGGACTGAAGCTCTGCTTCCCTTCTTAATGATTGAATTATAGCTGCCTTTTTAAAAAGAATTACAGTAATTACAAATAAGGACAGTTTGTGTTCATTTTAAAAATAACTTTAAATCAATGGAATAAAATTGCACAGCACATTTAATGAAAACATAAATGTTTCCTTTTTGAAGTTGAATTAAGCTAAAGAGGCAAGTCTATTTAAATATAGTATATGATTACTTCTCAGAAAGAATTCACAAAGGTATTTGTTTATCGAGTAAATTAAGGTACAATAACAGTTCCAAATCCCTAACCATATCATTAATTTAATTTCTCTGTATATCTCTTATGAAAATTCAATTCAGAACCCTCAAAAATATTTTATATTTGATTGGATTTTGTTTAGTTTAAAAGAAAGATATTTAAAGCACTTGATCATGTAAGGAACTCAAGTGTTTAGACGTTTTTTAAGACTATCATCGAGGGAGTTGTATTATTTTTTCATTTTATGCTTGGTTTTGAAAACTTTGTGTAGAATGTATGTTTTAATAACATCACTGGCTTTTTAAAATATAGATTATCTAATCTTGTATTCTACAGATATGTTTATGTGATAATAATAATAAGTCAGACTTAATAAATATTTGTACACTATAATGAACCAAAATTGCTCTGAAAATATAGGTTTGATCTGTGATCTTATGATTTATGGCTTAGGAACTCTTGTATAATATTTGCATACATTGTTTGTTTGCATATAGATGCACATATGTGTATGTGTTTCTATGTGCTTTAGTATGTGAATGATATTAGTACAGATGAAAGGGAAACATCCAGACAGGAGTCTGGAAGAAGAACGGGAGACCTGAGTCTTGTTCCTGTGATGTCAGACCTAAGCAAATGCACAGGCACACATAAAAGGCAGAACTCAGAAAAGGAGGGGAAAAATGAAACTAAATGACCAGGACTCTCAATCACCTGATCTCAAAGTTTAAAGAGTTATCACAAACAGCTGGCAGAAAGGCTAGGTGTTATATGGATGCAGAAGAAAGCAGAAACCTTTAATACAGCATATAGCATATTCTTTTTAGGGTCTGAGATCAGTAGAAAATTGGAGATAAACAGTGCTCATAGGATGCCATAGGCCCAGCATTGACTGGCAGGAACAGAAACAGGCTTAAAGTAAATTGTTTTTGGAAAGTGTGAAGGAGTTGCTTGGGTTCCCATTAGTACAGAGAAGCCAAAAAACAGAAGAGACTGGGAGAAGAATAACATTCCTTCTTTATAAATGTGGTGGCCTGCAGAGAAATACACCTCAGAATGCAGCCCATATCTGAAGGAGAATAGCAGTAGAGAGGGAACGTAGAGAGGGTCAGCTAAAGAAACCATGGGAGCAATCACCTGTTTCTAACATGTGAGTTGGGGCATTTCGTTGTTTAAAAAGCTATCTGGGTAATAACTGAGTCGTTCACACAGAAAGTTCTCATACTAATAAAGCTGCTCACTTCTAACATGCAAACTAATACAATAATCTCCACCTAAATAGTTCAACATAAAAAGGGAAGAAACACAAAGTCTTTGCAGTGGAAGAACATGCCCACTACCATATCAAGAAGATGAAGTTGAACACTATCTGTGGTAAGTCATAATGTCAGAATGTACCTTTGGTGTGACAAAATGAGAAAGGCACTTTAACTTCTGTGGTCTTTGCCAAACACCTATCAGCCAGAATAAAAATGAGAAAATGCAAGAAAGATCCAGATTGACAGACCTGCTACTAATATTAGTCATGCATATCTCAAAACTGTCAAGGTCATTAAAAGCAAAGAAATATTGAAGCCTACCACACCGCAGGGGCATCAGAGAAGGAGAAAAAGATGTATGCATATTAGGGTGCATTGGGAGGATGATGAACAATGAAAGGGCAGCAGCTATCAATTAAGATGACTTAAATTAAAGATATTTACATGTAATGTATCAATGTAGGTCTACTACTATGACCAGTGTGTCAAACTAACATAAGGTGTTAAACAGGACTTACTGACCAAACCCCACATAGAAATTCACTGGACTCATGTTACAAATTTCCTAACTATATTACGAAATAGTTGTCTTGTAAGAGGATGTCTAAATCAAATTGCCTTGCCAAAGTCCAAAAAAAAAAATTCAAATGTCACTGATTGATGAGAGTGTTTCAGATGAAATTCTTGCTCAAGGTAGTATAAGGCAAAAAAGAGTAAGGATCATACTTCCTTCCTTCATGACATCAGTAAATCAAAATAAAAAGAGAAAATATGGAAGGGGGTTAAGAGAAAACTATGTAGTTTTTGTATGTTGGTTTGTTTGTTTTTTAAAGAGCCAGACTTAAAACTTAGAATCATTAAATCTGTAGATTGCTTTCTAAAAGATGGCCATTTTTACTATATTAACCTTGCCAATCCTTGCGCATACGAGATTTTTTCCATCTTCTGAGATCTTCTTTGATTTCTTTCTTCAGAAACTTGAAGTTCTTGTCATAAAGATTTTTTATTTGCTTAGTTAGAGTCACACCAAGGTATTTTGTATTATTTGTGACTATTGTGAAGGGTGCTGTTTCCCTAATTTCTTTCTCAGCCTGTTTATCCTTTGTGTAGAGGAAGGTCACTGATTTGGTTGAGTTAACTTTATATCCAGCTACTTTGCTGAAGTTGTTTATCAAGTTTTAGAGTTCTCTGGTGTAATTTTTGGGGTCACTTAAGTATACTATCATATCATCAGCAAATAGTGATAATTTGACTTCTTCCTTTCCAATTTGTATCCCTTTGATCTCCTTTTTTGGAGTTACAGAGACGAAGTGAAAGGGCAGAGACTGAAGGAAGGACAACCCAGAGACTACCGCACCTGAGGATCCATCCCATATACAATCACCAAACCCAGACACTATTGTGAATGCCAACAAGTGCTTGCTGACAGGAGCCTGATATAGCTGTCTCCTGAGAGGCTCTGCCAGTGCCTGAATTACAGAAGTGGATGATCACAGCCATCCATTGAACTGAAGCTAGAGAAAGGATCCAAGGAGCTAAAGGAGTTTACAGACCCTTAGGAGGAACAATATGAACTACCTAGTACCCGCCAGAGCTCCCAGGGACTAAACCACCAACCAAAGAATACACATGGTGGGACTCATGGTTCCAGCTGCATATGTAGCAGAGCATGGACTAGTCAGTCATCAATGGGAAGAGAGGCCCTTGGTCCTGTGAAGGCTCCATGCCCTAGTGTAGCGGAATGTAAGGGCTAGAAAGCAAGAGAGGATGGGTTGGTGAGCCGAGGAAGGGGGAGAAAATGGGGGTTATTCAGAGGGGAAACTAGGAAAAGGGAGAACATTCAAAATGTAAATAAAGAAAATATCAAACAAAAAATAAAAAGGAAAAAGTAACTCTCCAATAACAAACAATATTTAACAAGAAAAAAAACAGCTCTGAAAACGTGATAATAATCAAGCATGTATGAAAAGGCTATCCTATCAGACATTAAAACTAAACTTATCAGCATAATCCTACAGAAAACTGGTAACATAGAGAACGAAAGAGAAGCAAACAGATAAGCTTTTCTTTTTTAATACATTCAATCTTTTTTCATGGTCCAGTCATTATCCCTCTCCTGGTCTGCCCTCCCACCATTCCTCATCCCATTCTCTAAGAGGATGTCCCTACCCAGCACCTCACCAACCCTATTCTCACTACCCCATTCCCACCACCACACAACACCCCACCCTACCCTGCCTTCCCATTCCCTGGGGCTTCAAGGATTAGGTGTATCTTCTCTCACTGAGGCTGAACCATGCAGTACTCTGCTGTATATGTGTCCGGGGCCTAATATCAGCTAGTGTATGCTGCCTAGTTGGCAGCTCAATGTCTGAGAGATCTTGGGGGTCCAGGTTCGTTGAAACTGCTGATCTTCCGATGGGGTCCCACTCCACCACAACTTTTAAATTCAGTGAAAAGAAGGAAGTAAAAGAGGGGGAAACAATGTGAAAATTAGCCATCAGACTGGGTGCAAGAACCCCTGTAGAAGAGTTAGGGAAAGGACTGAAGGAGCTGACGGGGATTGCCACCTCATAGAAAGAACAACAGTATCAGTTAACCAGATCCTCCAGAGCTCCCAGGCACTAAAGCACCAACCAAAGAGTATACAAGAGTCAGTTCATGGCTCCAGACACATATACAGCAGAGGAGTGTCTTATCTGGCATCAATCCAAGGGAGGCCCTTGGTCCTGTGAAGACTTGCTGCCCCATCATAGGTGGATGCTAGAGGAGTGAGGCTGGACTGGATAGGTAGGTGGAGGAACACTCTCTTAGAGGCATTGAGGGGGGTGGGATGGGAGTTTTACAGAGGGGAGACTAGGAAGGAAAGGGGGACAACCTTTGAAATGTAATAAAATAACCAATTAAATAAAGCTAAAACAATAAAATAAAAATAAACAAAGAAAAAATAATCCAAAACTGTAGCTAGTGAAAACAATAAAGAAGAAAAAAATGACCAAACCATAAACACTAGAAGTCTAATTGAAGTAAATTTTCCTAAAACTTAGAAGTTCATCCTATATGCATCCACAAAATCCAGACACTACTACTGATGCCAAGAATTTTGCTGACAGAAGCCTGATATAGCTGTCTCCTGAAAAGCTCTGCCAGAGCCTGACTAATACAGATGTGGATGCTTGCAGTCAACCATGGAATAGACTGAGCACGGGAACCACAATGGAAGAGTTAGGGGAAGGACTGAAGGAGCTGAAGAGGTTCGAAATGCCTACATTAACCAACCAGACCACCAGAACTCCCAGGGACTAAACCAATAACCAAAGAGCACACATGGTGGGACTCAGAGCTCCAGCTGCATACGTAGCAGAGGATGGCCTTATCTGGCATCAATGGGAGGGGAGGCCTTTGGTCCTGTGAAGGTTGGATGGCTCAGCATAGGGGCATGTTAGAGAGCTGAGGCAGAAGTGGGTGGGGAGAGGTGGGTGGGGAGGAGTGGGAGGGGAGCACCCTCATAGAAGCATCAGGGAGGGGGAGGAGATAGGGGGTTTGAGGAGGGGAAACCTGGAAGGGAGGTAACATTTGAAATGTAAATAAATAAAATGACCAATAATAAAAACAACAACAAAAGTTAAAAGAAGGAGAAGGAGGAAGAGGAGGAGGAGGAGGAGAAGGAGGAAGAGGAGGAGGAGAAGGAGGAGGAGGAGGAGGAAAAGGAGGAGGAGGAGGAGGAAAAGGAGGAGGAGGAGGAAGAGGAGGAGGAGGAGGAGAAAGGAACTACATGTTGAAATTGTGCATGCCAGCAGTACTGATGCAGCATGAGGACTGAACACTGAAGCAGAGTCCACACAATTGCAAGCATGGTAAGGAAAATTTCCAGGTTACTAACAACACTACTGACTAAGAAAATCAGCTAGGAATCCCTACTGCTTGAGACCACAGCTCTCAAAGACAGAGATGGGAAGGGAGGAAGGAAAGAAGGAAAAAAGAAAGGAAGGAAGAAAGGAAGGGAGGGAGGGAGGGAAGGAGGGAGGGAGGAAGGGAAAGAGGAAAGGAGGGAGGGAGGCAGTAATATATAATTTATAATTTAAGTTCTGAGTCTTAAAATAGCCTTCGTTGGTGTAAGAATTATTTTTATCTGATTTTGGAAAGTGCAAATACAGGAGGTATTCTGTTTTACATCTACAAACAAACCACTACTATGAAGGGAAAAGAAATGACAAGATCAGGACACTTGCCTTTATACTGCTAAGTACTGACTACAGGGTCTTGCTGTGTGCTGGGTGATTATCCCTGAGCCTTCTCCCAGACAAGGTTCTCAGGTGATGGAGAAGGCACTGACTTGAATCTTTACAGCATGATTATTTCATCATAACAGAGCCTCTCCCCATAGACCTCCTTCTTTCCAAGAACAATATTTAAGCCTAATATCAAACCATTTTTTAACTCTAAAGATTTACTTATTTCTCTCATGTGTACAAGAGGTTACAAAATATTGAAGTATTTTTCTCCTATTATTCTATCTTTTGTTACAGATAGTCCTAACTAAGACTTCATGAAGAATGAAAGAAAAAATCATTTTTGTTCCTTTATAGTTCCTTGTAGACTTAAGTATACATGAGAGTGAAAAATAGAGTATATCATAGATAATGAACCCACTGTTACAAAATCTCATGAAATCTCATGCTAGACCCCTTTGTTTCTCCAATACATAGTTATTCCATTAAAATCAAAAACAAACAAACAAAAAAACGCAGAGAATACAAGCACAGCACAGTAAGCACAGTGTAGAAGATTCCCAGAGTTTATTGTATAGAAAAGTGGAATACTCTCAAATGATGACAGTGCATAATGACCAACAGGCCATTGTTGTGACCTTCATGTTAAGCAGGCTTTCAGATATTTCTAAAGCTTTTAGAATATGTAGTCTTCCTGAAAAACTTCTATCTGTCCAGAGGCAGTATGTCCTTGTTCTTTATGGAAGAGAAAAGAAAAAAAACTAGCAGGTAGTAATCTTAGGTTTAGGGCTCATAAACTAGGTTTAAACACCTATAAGGGAACTTCTAGGATGTCAGATTTCTCCCAGTTTATTATGAGAGAGAGGTCTAGCCCAGTGCTCCCCAAGCCTGCTAAAACCAAACTATCTCCCTAGAGCCATGATCTCAAAGAGTGTACGGTATAAAAAGAAAAACAGTGAAAACTTGTAAGGATGGATTTTCAAAAGCATCATCATCATCTGCTACTTTATAATTGTTCTATGACTTTTATGATTTAGTTTCTGATAAAACATGAGTAAATATTCATTGTGCCTCTTTGTTTTTTCTCAATGAAGTTATTTATTTACTTTGTATCCCAATCAAAGCTTCCCCTCCCTCCTCTTATCCCAGTCTCTCCCTCTCACCTCCTCCCCACGTATTCAGCTCTGCTCCCTTTTTCCTCAGAAAAGGGTAGGCCTCCCACTAACATCAACCAACTTTGGCATATAAAGTTGCAGTAAGACTAGACACTTTTTCTCTTATTGTGGCTAGACTAGTCAACCCAGTTAAGGTAGATGGATCTAGAGGCAGGCAAGGTAGTCAGAGACAGCCCCTGCTCTTGCTGTTAGGAAATGTACATAAACACTCACCTTTACAACTGTTACATATGTTCAGAGGGCCTAGATCCATCCCAGGCATGCTCTCTGGTTGGCAGTCCAGTCTCTATGATCCCCTATGGGCCCAGTTTAGTTGATTCTCTAGATTTTCTTATGATGTTCTTGACCCCCTCTGGTTTCTTCAATCCTTCCTCATCCTCTTCTGTAGGATTCCCCAAGCTCCATTTAATGTTTTCTTGTATACCTATTTCCATCAGGTACTGGATGACAGCAAGGAACAGAATGCTAAATCAAGTGAATGGCAACTGTATGTGGGTAACAATGGCTTGTGTCGTTTTCTTTGGTCTTCTCCCATTTGCTGCCAGGCCTCAGTGATATTGAAACAAGCAGCCTATACCTGCAGTGTCAGACACTGAGCCCTGGTCCTAGAAAGTGAAGATTATAGGTTATTTTCTGGGAATGACGCGTTCTCAACTCTGCAGTGACTACATGAACTGTGAGTGACCTGTACTTTGCTCATTCTGCTCTGTACACAGTCAGAGCAGAAAAGCAGCAGACGCTCCTTTAAACTATTCTCAGGAGTATAAAACATAGCTGTTTCACAAAAATGGCTCTGGGACATCCCATCCAGTGTTCAAAGCCACCAGGGAAACCTGAGAGAAGCTACTCTGGGAAAAGCAGTACTCCTGACAGTGGAATAATTTAGGTGATAATGCACATGTCATGTAGAAAGTACTCATAGAAGAGGAAAATCATCTAACTTTTTATCTCTGGTAGAGTTCTAGAAACAACACAAGCAGGAAATGAAGGTTTCGAGCAGCCTACAATTGTACCCATAAACAGCCAAGCTTCAAAGCCCAAAACATATCCTCTCCCCGCTTTCTTTCTCTCCCCTCTCCTACAACTCCCTCCTCCCCTCTCTCCATTTATCTCTCTTTATGTGTATGTCTCTATTCCTTTCTCCCTCCCACAGTCACATACTAAGTTCAGATTTACACTCATACACAACAAGGAATACAGACATTAACATTTTTGATCAGCTATAGAACTATGTAATAGTCTCAATATGTTGGAAAAAGAAAATTTTTGAGGAGACATGAGAGCGACCCTTAACTGTGGGTATAGAATAAATATTTATACTAAGGGTAAACTTATACTGGGTTAGGAAAATACTATTAATAATAGAAGGTCTACAACCTCACTAGCCATTGATATTTGGCTAACATTATAATACAAGATGTGAAATTCCTCCTACTAAACAGGCCTTAAATCCAACTAGAGAGCTGTTAGTTACCCACAAGATAAAAGTGACAATATTTCACTGTTGAGGATATCTTTGTGGGCCAGTCATTGCTGTAGTTCATAGCCTTTAGAGGAGGATAGCACTACCAATTTCCCCTCTCTCTTGGAAGTTTGCCTAACAACTTCCAATACTATGAAAACTAGTCTCCAGGGAGGACACTTTCAGTTCTGTTTGGTTGTCCGAAGTTCTATGCATGAAGTACATGGTGCCTTCAGCAATAGAATCCTACTGTTAAGTTGAGAAGAAAATGCAATGAAAATATCTTATATTGTTTGGGGAGTTTCTTGAATACCCCTGAGCAACAACTCAAAGGGATGTGTTACTAAATTTCCTTCTTTGGAGGAGAATAATAAACAGCATCTACCTGTCTTTTGAAGGTCCCAGTGACTAGCTACAGTCTGGTCTAACAAGTTCAAACAGGAAGACCAATGAATGAGTTTATTAGACAGACCTATGGGTGTGGGATTGTGGGCAGGAACACAGATGGCCTTAAAACAGCCACACTGGATAATTTACTTTGCCATTGCTATGCAGAATGAGCCCCAAATTAGAGCAATCAGTGTACACTTGCATTCAACTGAATACATTACCTCCCCAGCTCCATCCTTTTAGAAAGGAGGTAGACACCTGCGACAGACTTTTATGAGTAGGCAGGACTAACAGGATTCCTGAAAACGGAAATAGTTTGGCTTTGAGGATAGCCCTATAGTGAAGAAGCTTACCTATCTGGCACTGATGTTTTGATAGTCTGTGTGTGGCTCTTAGAAGGGTCATTATTGTCCCACATGGCAAAACTATAAACACACAATTTAATATAAATTAAAGTAAACCTATAAAATGCTGTGTGTTCGTGTGACTTTTCTGAGCACTAGCGGTGTTATCTTGCCCCTCCCCCCACTGTATTATAGTCCCTATTTCTCCGCAGTTATGACCCTAGCTCCTGTTCCTCTCTTCATAATACCTGTCTCCTCCTACCTACCCTCTAGAGATCTTCCTTCTTACCTCATGGCCTCTTTCTGTTTCTGTGACTTCTGTACTTACTCTACAGTAGGTGTTCAAATCTAAAGATTCAGATCTAGGATCCACTAATAAAATAGAACACATGATGTTTATCTTTCTGGGTCAGAGTTACCTCCCTCAGTATGATATTTTGCAGTTCTATCCATTTTTCTGAAAATTTCATAATTTCAATATTTTTCATAATTAAATAAAATATTCTTGTGAATATGCACCATATTTGCATTCTCTGTTCCTTGTTTGAAGGACATTTAAGTTGTTTCTATTTTTTGCAGATCTGCATAATGGCCAAAATGCAGGAAATAAGCGAGTATGGGGTACCCAGCTTCAACTGATACATCTATAATGTAATCTCTACACTTGAGGCTAAGAGAGAATCATGTAACATAGAGTTAAAAGATGTTAAGACCCAGAGGACTAGACAATTGGAGCTACATAGTTTCTTGTAGATACATCAAGGGTGGTGCACACATGAAACCACAGCAGTACTGTTGCCTAAATACAACCTGGATAGTGGCAATGCCAACTGACATGCCAGTGTAGATGCAGAAATTTCACAAGATCTCACCCTGTAATGAAGAGCTATAAAGTCTATAGTATAGATAATTAAATGCTGATGAGGAAAATCAGGATTCTGCAATGATGTCAAGTAGTCCGACCTAAACGTACAATGGGCTCTGAAGCTTATGTATATAATATATATGTATGCATGTGACAGAAACAAAGTATATGTGGTGATGTGCTTCTGTGTGTAATAATAATAATTAAAGAATAGAAGGTTATGAACTTGAGAAGAAGTAGGAAAAGTTGGAGAGGGGAAGGGAGGTATAGAAATGACGTAAATACAGAACTATTATGAAATTCTAAAAGAAAATATTTTGTATTAAAATGATTTTTAAAATCTTTAAGCAAACACATGCACACACACACACACACAGAGAGAGAGAGAGAGAGAGAGAGAGAGAGAGAGAGAGAAGACAGATAGATCACACACAGAGAGAGAAAGAGAGGATAGAGAAAAAGAGGATATATAGAAATAGCTGCAATTACAGTTTTAAAAACACTCTAAATAATGTTTAAGGATCTGATTACCCCATTTTAACACTAAAAATACCCAAATATCAACAAAGAATCTTAAGATATGAAAAACATGGCTCTACCACAGAAAAGATGAACAAAAAATTGTTCCCAAGGAAGTATATACTTTTGGCCTACAAAGATTTTAAGCCAATTGCTTGTGGAGGCAAAAGACAAAACATAGCCAAGTAGCTGAGAAATTCTAAGCACACACAGTGTCTGTACAAACAGAAATTATCAATGTAGCACTGAGTGGTCTAAGATGACCACAAATTATAAAGTTAGAAAAGGTGTAAAACTGAAAGCAAAACTTACTGGAGCTCTTCAGTAGTGGGTTTGAAGAGACAGAAAAAGAATCAGCAAACTTCAAACAGATCAACTGAAGTTACTCTAGAAAAAGAAGACAAAGAAAAGATAGATTGAGGGAGATTATAACAACATTAGCACCAGGACCAATTGGTACATGGACCACTGCCTCAAAGGGATTCCAGGAACACTGGAGGAAAAGAGGGAGACAGGGGAACAGTTAAAGGAATAATGCTCTCTGAACCCAGTTTAGATTAGGAAAACCTACCTGCAGATACCTACATTCAACAAATGCAAAAGATGAGCATAAACATAATTGATTGGTTGTGGATTTAGTGAGGGATAACACTTTATGATTTTCTATCCAGATCTTTCTGTTATGATCTTTAGACTCAAGAATATGTACCCCTCATGGAATGATAAGGAGATAGTCAGCCATGTATGAATCAAAATGTTGAGTAAACTTCCAAAACTTCCATATTTTATTCACTAAAATGCATCTTTTTTTAAAAAATTATAATTGCTTAGTTTGTAAGCCCAAGTATTTTGACCCAATAGACACATTTTCTCAATTTTGTGCACTCATTATTGGCTCATATTCTAGAACTTCCTTTATGTCTAGCAAAGGTAGACAATGACTTTTTTCAAATTTTCACATCACAAACCTCTGTAACCAGTAATAAAGGGAAAATATGAAAGTAATCTAAACACAGTGTTCAGATTATAGCACTGTTTCACCAACCACGGCACAGTCTTTATAGTTATATGTTTGCTTTTTAAGAAAATATGTGTATGTGTAGGGTGGGTGTGGGTGTGGGTGTCTGCATGGGTGGGTGGGTGTGTATGTGTGTGTGTGTCTGTGTGTCTGTGTGTATATGCACTCAGAGAATTATAACAGCTTGGATGGTGAGAGATTTTGGATTCCTAATATGTAGAACATTTTAAGAATGTGTTTAATTTAAAAATAAAATTGGGGCTGGAGAGCACAATCTGCTCTTTCAGAGCACCCAAGCTTGTTTCCCAGCATTCATAGGAAAGCCCACAAGTCTCAGTAGCTCCATCCCATGGCATCAGATGCCCTCTGCAGGGACCAAGACCACATAGACTGCACAGATGTGCATGCAGGCAAAATAGCCTATGCATAAGATAAATATTCATTATTTTTTAAATTTTTTAAACATAAAAATATCATTTAAAAAGATTGTTAATAACTTTAATTTTTTCTAAAATTAAGTTTAAATGCATCCTTTGTTTTCTCTGTTTAATGATAGTCATAAATTTGTAGAGCAGCTGGATTACAGTGAAGTAAATGGCAGCCCCTAACAAATCTATGTGAATAAAGAAAAGAAAGGATTACCTGTCTTCATGGAGAGACAAATAGCCATCAATTCACTCAGGGCATACATTCTGCTACACACAATACTACGTTTGACAGGAAGCCAATTCTTTACTGAACTATCCTCATCTATGTGTCCTGGAGTCTTTTTCAGCAGTCTAAGTCAGGATTGAGTTATGAAGAACATATATTGAAATGTGTATCAAAAGCATGCATATGTGTGTGTGTGTGTGTGTGTGAGAGAGAGAGAGAGAGGGGGGGGGGCTAGAGATTTTGGGAGAAGGAAAAGAAAGCATTCTCCTTACCAGACTCTTAAGTAAACTCTGAACAACTGAAGTAGGTTATTAGAAGACCCCTCTGTTACTTTAAGATTCTAAGTAAAATAGCAAACTTGAAATATTATGGCCTATATCTCACAATCTATCCCTCCTTTCTTTAACATTCTAAAATTTATCTGGAAAACTGAGTAAAGTTCAAATTTTATTTCAATCCTAAAGCATAGACTGTATTCATTTGAATTGTGAAAATGTCATTGATTGATATGGAACATTACATAATCATTGTCTAAAAGGATTGGAAGAGATGTTACTTTGTGTTCATGCACATGATGTTTTAAAATAAGACAAGCCTTTAAAGTATTGCTGAAGAAGAAGATTGTTACATGTTTTTCTATATTCAAATTAACAAACATGCATGTTTAAATACATATGGACGTGTGTTCATGTATAAAGACATAGGAATGCATTTTATCATATACGTTTGGTCTAAAAATAAAAAGGAGAGAAAATTTGCAATTCAAAGAAGACCATACATGAAAATCAAAATTTGTAGGGTTATCTCCCTGGAAAGCAAGGGTAAAAAAGGAAGATAATTGCATTGCAATTCAAGTACAAAGCACGAAAACTCTATCTAGAAAATCACAGCCATCGTGTGTGTGAATAAAAATTTGCTATTGCTGAGAGACTGCGATTAAAAAATATAAAGTAGCATTAAGGAGAATATTGAAACTGACAGGCCAAATACAGAGAAACGTTAACTGATTCTTTGAACCTCCTAGGAGATAGCATCAAGGTTGAAAATGTGTTCATTTGGTTACTTTTCCTAAGGAAAAAATAGGAAGAGGAGAGATTCTGGGATATATAACATTAAGGAAACCATAGCAATAAGCATGGGCCTGTGTCTCTTGGGTCTGAAACCAATCAAGTGTGGGTTAATAGGAAACAAGCATTAGAAAAAATGCAATACTTTTTTCTCCTTTTTAAAATGAAAATTTGCCGTGAGAGTATAATTTTGCTGTGAACAAGTGCTTTTGTTCTTTTAATTTAATAAAAGAAGTTGTTGAAAAGAGGGTGCCAGAGAAAAAGGATGTGATCTGCTTGTGTATGTCCTTATCAGATCATCCATACCCAACCCCCTGTGGTGTGAGCTACTAAAGAGGGAGAAACACAGTTTCCATGATGGCATCTCTGTGTATGAATCTATTCATGGGGAAACAAAACAAGTGCTACCCTCTTCCAATGCTCTTGCCTGTTTATAGTCATTTGCTGTCAAGTCATGCCATGGGCAAGATAGGACACCAACACTTAGTGTAACACATGACAGGAACTTTACTGGTAATAAAAATACTTTGAAAATGGAGACATTTCACTAACAGATTGTAATGAACAGCACATTGAGCAGATGGTAACAAGTATACGTTTTTCTAAGTCAGTTGTGATCAGGGCCTGTGTCCTTGTCAATAAAGACTTTAGGTTATTCTTACACATACCACTAACACAGTAATGACACCTCCAATCCTTCACAGCTAGAAGACTTTAAAGTGAAAGAACATTGTTTGTGTGAATGTGTCCTCTCAATGCTCCCTTCTCTCCTCACAGCTCCATAAGCTAGGTTATTTGTATTCATTTTGATTTCTCTAGTTATTATCCAGTTTCCATCAGAGCCAAAGTATATTTCATTTGAGGCTACTGAACATTTTAGTGGTGGATAAATGTCCACTATGTAACAATTTAGCCTTTGAGATGAATGGCTTTATTAGAATGTCTTAATGACGGCACAGAAACCTTAGTTTGGTGGGGACATTTATCAACCTACTAATGCTTCACTCAATTTAAAATCTGCTAAAAATGGAGAAACAATTGTTAATACTCTTTGACTAACATAATTTCATGGGTAAAAGTTCTTTTCAAACTAGAACTTGTTTCTATTCCTCAATTACGATTTCATCAACAAAATATTGTAACTTTTTTACAGTAGACATTTTTGTGTTTTTTAATGTACAAGTAACTATTACTTTTGGCCCATAAGACCAACAGTATTTCATATTTCACATGTATATTGCCCATTTTCTACATCAAGTTTCTAATAGATTATTTGTTCTTCTCTTTTATCCTTAAAAGTCAAATATTTAACTTCCAATTTTCATTTGGATTAGTGCAAGTATTGCTCAACATTTCCCAATTTTTAAGTCCCACAGGAGAAAAGTGTCACTAAATGCTTATCTGATCAGCTTTCTGTAATGGTACTGTCAATCAAATTGTGCATGGCCTTCCCTTTTGCAACATAAACCACCCTAGTCAGACTCAAACATGCTATTTTTGAGAAGTTGACCTCTAGAAAGTAAAGGTGTGGGCTCTGTGGCTAACCAAGGAAATGTGCTGCAGGGATGATAGGTAAGCTTTTCTGTACAGTGGTTGATGCTCGAGGAAACCAGTGTGGCCTGGAGGAAGGGGCCCCCATCTAGACATTTGTTTCTTTCCTGTCTTCGTATTACCAAGCCTTGTGTCCATGGAAAAGTTGCTTAACCACATGGCAGCTAGATGTAGGTAAATATGCCAGATCCTAATCTCAAAAGGATGCTCAATAACACCCCAAGTGGCATTGTGATATGTATGTGTGCATATATATGTGTGTGTGTGTGTGTGTGTGTGTGTGTGTGTGTTTATGTATATATTTAACATTGTATTGAACACTTCTACAGACTACTTAAGTAGGATACCTTGAAATTGTCAAAACCAAAGTCAGTTGCTGTCATTTATGTCGATCACCTGATGAGCGAGCAGGGGTTTGGGAACTGTGTTCTCCTTTCCATTGTTTGGACTTCTGGGTATCAATTTCTAACTTGTTATTTGGTGAGAACTGTAAAAAGTGATAGCTACCCATCCTTTCCCTGTCTATTCTTTTATTGTAACAGACTGCACCTTCTGAGGAAGAGCAGAGAGAGGAGCTTGACCATAGTTATTTAGATCTATGTACATTCCTTAGATAACCAGCTTTTGATGCATTATTCTGTGTGCATCTGCATTTCGTGTGTAGATTGTGCAGTCAGCAACAAGGTCAGACTGCAAGACAGCTCTCTCACCTTAGGTATCCATCTAGTTGTCATCTATAGATTAGCCCCTCCTCTTCTCCAGCTTCCTCCATTTACATTCCCAAGTCTTGGCAAGCACTGGTTCATATTTGCCTTGTTTTGTTACTTCAGAAATGGTATGTAGCTGAAAAGAAAAGCTACATTGGTTAGTAACTTGACTCTTCATGATTCAGCATAATCTCCTAAATAAAATTGCCTAGATTATTGCCTAACATTATTGTCAACATAAAAACACATTCCAAAGAACCAGCAGCAACAACCAAAATTCTTTTATTATGTGAATCAAAAGCAACTTATACACAAAATTAGCACATGAAGATTCATTATGTTTTTATAAGATACCAATGAATAAGTAAAACTTAAGATGAAAAAAACACTAAATCCTGTCTTTTAATCATATAAAAGGTGAGTTGCTTATGGGTACATCCTACAAAACATGCAGAGAATTTATATGATAAATTTCAAAATATTAATGAAGAATTTAGAGAAGATTGGAGTTAATATATCATGTTCATGAATGGAAAAGTCATTTGGCATCATAACAATGCTAAACTGGTACAGAACTATAACACAATTATGTTCAAAATATCTGAAAGGACTTTATAGAAATAGAGAGCATTATTCTGTAACTGAAACACGAAGACTTGGAAGGGATAGAACCATTTTGTAAATGAAAATTCAAAACAACTGCCTTTCAATTATTAGGATTAATGCCTACCCACAATACTTTGCTTGTCCTGGTCTAGGGTTAAGGCTTTATTGTTGAAGACAACACATATATAGTTTTTCTTGCACAAGGAGAAGTTGATCTAACACCTACCTAGATCCTTTACTCCTACTGACTGTGCATTCTTGGTTCTGATAGGTACTTTGCATAATATCAGAGGATAAAGGTAAATACTAATAGAGCTACAAGCCCTGTGAACTCAAAGTGACCGACCTACAAGATATGCTGAAAAAGAAAATAGTAGCACAAATGTTGTGGAAGTAACCAACCATTTTTAATTGGATTTATGGCCCATTCCATGAGATAGAACTCACACCTGATTCTAACAAAGGAGCCAAGAGAAAAGAGAATAGCTAGGTCATGGGCCTCGAGGGAAATGTCCTATCATTTCGTTGAATGAACATAGCAATAAAGACTCCTAATGACATTCTGCTATGCCTCTAAATCAGTGTCTCACTTAGCCATCATCAGAAAAGTGCTCTTCTTGCTGTAGATGGGAACTAACAAAGATACTTACAAATGGGCCCTGAGCAGAGAGGGAAAGATGTTGGAATGCTCTCTAGGTCCTATGAGGGAGAGAAGACAGAAAGATTATAGGAGCCAAAGAGGATGGATGACTCCAAGGAAATAGTGTCCTCTAAACACATGGATTTTGACACACATGGATTCCTAGAAATGAACGAGTTCAAACCAGATTGGTTCCAACACACACAGCTTGCACCCCTAATCAAGAAGCTATGTATAGTTTACACATGCTATCAAGGAAAAATTAGTTTTATTCAGTGGCATCTCACTGAATATATTAACTGCAGTTTAGGATAGGCCCCATAATCTGCAGTAGATGACCAACTCAAACTCAACGTTTTGTTTGTTTATTCTAGAGAGTTTGTTTGTTTCAATTTGTTTATTATTGGTCTTTAGCTTATATATTTTGGTTTCTTTCTTGTGTGCATGTGTTTGTTTAAGAATTTTGCTTATTTGTTTTGTTTGTTCACTCATTGGTTTGGTTTTCCTTTACGTTTTCTTCATTTTACTCATATTCTTTTATATATTACATCCCAACTGCCGTTTCCCCTTCCTCTTCTACCCCCAGTCTCACCCCTCACTTCCACTTCCCCTAGATCCAACCTACAATGGAACCTTTGCTTCACCTCCTCTCTAAAAGAACAGACCTTCCATGGTATCAATCAAATGAGTCATAACAAGCTACAATTAGACCAGGTACATATTATCACATCAAGGCTGGATGAGGCAACGCAGTAGGAGGAAAAGGGTCCCAAAGGCAGGCAAAGGAGTCAAAGACAGTCCCTGCTCCCACTGTTAAGAATCCCACAAGAGCACTAAGCTACACAACCAAAACATATATGCAGAGGACCTACGTCAAACCCATATAGGTTCCCTGATTCCTGTGAGCCCACTTGAGTCTCACCTGATTGATTCGGTGGACCATGTTCTTGTGGCGTTTTGATCCCTCTGGCTTCTCCAATAATCCCTTCCTTTTCTCCTCAAGACTCCTCATGCTCAGCCTAATATTCGTCTATGGGACTCAGCATCTGCTCCTATCAGTTGCTGGATAAAGTCTGATGATGATGATTAGTATTCCAATCCCTCCACTTGTGATCTTGCCTGGTTACAAAGAAGGGCAATTTTCAGACTCCTTGTCTATTATGAGAAGTGTTCCCTACTATCACCCTTACAAATTCTATGGAGTTCGCACTGCATTAACTTTCCACCTCAGTCGAGAAATATCCCCCAATTCCAGTCATGGCTCCCATTATTCATTACCTCCATCCCTGTGGCCTGAATCCCACATACTCCCACTTCAACCATGAAATCTATTTTATTTCCCATTACCAGGGAGACCCTGCACCCAACCCCCTTAGTCCCTCATTACTTAGCCTCTCTGGGACTGTGGGTTTGTAGCACGCCTATCATTTGCTTTATAGCTAGTATATACTTATAAGTGAGTACATACCATGTTTGTCATTCTACAACTGGGTTACCTCACTGAGGATGATTTTTTCTAGTTCCATCTATTTGCCTGCAAATTTCAGATGCTATTTTTTTTAACAGCTGAGTAGTACTCCATTGTGTAAATGTAGCACATTTAAAAAAAAAAAAAACATTATTCAGTTCAAGAATATCTAGGTTGTTTTCAGTTTCTAGCTATTATGAACAAAGCTTCTATGAACATAGATTAGCAAATGTCCTTGTAATAGGATGAAGCATGCTTTGGGTGTATGCCCAAGAGTGGTATGGCTGGTTCTCCTGGCAGATAAATTCCCAAATTTATGAGAATCTATCATAATGATTTTCAAAGTATCTGTACAAGTTTGTACTCCCACCAGCAATGGAAGAGTATTCCCCTTGCTCTACATCCTCACCAAACTCAACTATCACTTTGGTTTTTTTTCTTACCCTTTCTTACAGGTGTAAGGTAGAATCTCAAAGTTGTTTTGATTTGTATTTCCCTGATGGCTAAGGATATTGAGTGTTTCCAATCCATTTGAGATTCCTTTATTGAGGATGTTCTGTTTAGAACTGAACCCCACTTTTAATTGGAGTATTTAGTTTGGTGATGCATAGTTTCTTGAGTTCTCCATATATTTTGGATATTAGACCTCTATAAGGTATGGCATTAATAAAAATCTTTTCCCATTCTATAGACTGGCATTTTATATTATTGAAGGGGTGTCCTTTGTCTTACAGAAGTTTTTTAATTTCATGAGGTCCCATTTTCTAATTGTTGATTTCAGTGCCTGCACTATTGGTATTATGTTCAGATTCTTGTCTCCAATGCCGAAGCACTTAATGTTATTCCCTCATTTCTTTTCTATCAGATTCAGTGTTTCTGGTATTATGTTGAGACTTTGATCAATTTGCACTTAAGTTTTATAAAGGATGATAGATAGGGATCTATTTGCCCTTTTCTACATGTTGACATCTAGTTAGATTAGCATCATTTGTTAAAAACACTTTCTTTTCCTTTATTGTATATTTATGCCCTCTTTATAAAACATCAGGTGTCCAGGGATATGTGGTTTTACATCTGTGTCTTTGATTTGATTCTGTTGATCAACCTCTCTGTTTTTAAGCCAATTCCATATGATTTTTATTATTACTGCTTTTTAGTAGAGCTTGAAATCAGGGATAGTGGTATCTCCTGATGTTCTTTTATTGTATAGGCTCCTTTTAACTACCATGGTTTGGTTTTGTTTTTCGATTTGATGCTGACTGTCAATTCTTTTCAATTCTTTCAAGTCTGTAAAGAATTGTATTGGAATTCTGATGGAGATTGTACTGAATCTGTAGATTCTTTTTGTAGGATGGCCATTTATATTATGTTGATTCTACCAATCCATGACCATAAGAGAACTTTCTATCTTCTCTTATATTCTTCAATGTCCTTCAAAGACTTGAGGTTTTCATTATACAGGTCTTTAACTTGCTTGGTTAGAGTTACCAAAAGATATATTACATTTTTGCACCTATTGTGAAGGGTATTGTTTTTTTTTATTTATTTCTTAGCCCCTTTGACATTTGTATAAAGAATGCTACTGATTTTTTAAATTTTGAATTAATCTTATATCTAGCTACTTTACTGAAGGTCTTTATCAGCTGAAAAATTCCCTGATACAATTTTTGGGGGAGTTACTTATGTATACTACTTTGAAATTCTTGCTTCCTAATTTGAGTTTCCTTGATATCATTTAGTTGTCTTATTGTTCTAGCCAAGTATTATATTGAATAGATATGGAGAGAATGGACACCCTTGTCCCTCCTGATTTTAGTGGAGTTGATTTAACTTTCTCTCCATTTAATTTGATATTGACTATAGGCTTATTGTAAATTGGCTGTATTATGCTTACATATGTCCCTTGTATCCCTGACCTCTCCAAGGCTTTTATCATAAAGAGATTTAATTTTGTCAAAGGTTGTTCTAGTATCTAATGGGGTAATCAGATGGGTTTTTTCTTTTAGTTTACTTTTTGTTGTTTTGGGTTTTTTTTCCTTTGTTGTTTTGTTTTGTTTTGTTTCAAGACAGGGTTTGACTATGTAGCCCTGGCTATCCTGGAACTCACTCTATAGACCAGGTTGGCCTCGAACTCAGAAATCTGCCTGCCTCTGCCACCCAAGTGCTAGGATTAAAGGCATGAACCACAACTGCCCAGCTTCTTTTAGTTTATTTATATAGTAGACTATGTTGACATATTTTTGGGTTCTGATCCATCCCTGCATTTCTGGAATGAAGCCTATTTGATCATGGTGGATGTTCTTTTTGATGTGTTCTTATATTCAGATTTCAAGTATTTTATTGAGTACATTTGCATCAAGTTGATGATTGGTATCTAATTCTCTTTGGCGAATCTTTGTGTGGTTTGGATATCAGGATAATTGTGACTTCATAAAATAAATTAGACAATGGTTTTTTCTCTTTCTATTTTGTGTAATAATTTAAGGAGTATTGGCCTTAAGCCTTCTTTCAAAGTCTCATAGAACTCTGCACTAAAACAATCTGTCCCTGGACTATTTCTGGTTGGGAGACTTTGAATAAATATTTATATTTTCTTAGGGATTAAATAGAACATTTTAAGTTGTTTACCTGATCTTGATTTAACTTTGATACATGGCATCTATCAAGAAAATTCTCCATTTGTTTTACATTATCCAGTTTGGTGGAGTACGGGTTTATGAAATATGACCTTATGATTCTTTGGATTTCCTTGCTTTTGGTTGTTATATCCTGCTTTTTGTCTCTGATTTTATTAATTTGGATATTCTCTCTACCCTTTACTTAGTAAAGATAAAGGCTTTTCTATTTTACTTATTTTTCTCAAAGAACCAACCCTTTCTTTTATTGATTCTTTGTATTCTCTCTCTCTCTCTCTCTCTCTCTCTCTCTCTCTCTCTCTCTCTCTCTCTCTCTCTGTTTTTTTTCTTTCCTTCTTTATTTCTTACTTTCTTTGTCTCTTTCTATTTCATTGATTTTAACTATCAGTTTGATTGTTTCCTGCCATCCATCCTCTTGTGTACATTTGCTTCTTTTTGTTCTAGAGTTTCAGATGTACTGTTAAGTTGCTAGTGTGAGCACTTGCCAATTTATTTATGAAAGTACTTAGTGCTATAAGCTTTCCTCTTAGCACAGCTTTTATCATGTCCTATAAGTTTTTGAGCATGTTGTTATTTTGTTGTAATTGGTGATGGTAGGTGTGTGTGTGTGTGTGTGTGTGTGTGTGTGTGTGTGTGTGTGCGTGTGTGTGTATGTGTGCATGCACATGTGTATATGTTCCCTCTTTGGATTATGCTAGTGCAAGATTATTTATTGCATGTGTTTTCATGGCTATTGTTAACTTCCTTGGGTTTGACTTTTCCTCCTAGTACTTCCTGTGAGTATAGATAGACTGGGACAGGAAGCCTTAAGCTCTTACTGTCATGTTTTCCCTGCTATAGTAGACTGTACCCTAGAACTATGAAAACATTATGCTTAAGTTTCTTTTGTCTAGGTGTTTTATCCTAAAACCAAGAAAACTAACCCAGGAAGAAAAAAATAGAAGCCAGGGAATTTATCATAGTTAGCCAAAGTCTAAAGTCTCCAAATGATCCACTTTCAGTTTTTTCTTTTTGCAAATTTGCAGTTCTTATATGCTTATTTGTGAATCAGATCAAAACTATTTACTGTATTAAAGTTAAAAGGGAGAAAAGAATAGAGAGTACTTAAATCACTTTCCTCGTATATATTTTTATTATCAAGTAAAGCAGCATCAATAACGTTTTCACATTCTCTATTTTAATATCTATGCTCCAGATATTGATTCCAGATATGATTGACAGGTTCATAGAACTGAATATATAAGCCAGAAAATGTAAGGTGGAAAGGGCATATTCTTCTGTAAAGTATTTTAGATGAAATGTATGTACATGCTTATAAAAATTTGAGTTTTGTAAAACCAAACTAAGCCAATATTTTAAATATAACACTCATTATGACAGACTTACTTATTTTTTAGTTATATTTTGTACAGGAAGATGTTTCAGTGATGATATGGATGTGACACCCTTTCACAATCAGAACTCTTAATATTGTTGTGTATTGAGGAGCTGTATTGTTTCATAATAACTAATTTACTACTCTAATACAAGGTTAAAAATATCTACTGTCAAATTTTTCAATAGATATATTTTTCCAGGAAGGAAAAATAAAAACTCAAAAATCAAGAAAAAGCTTTGTGCACCACTAGAATTTTAAGGTAGGGTTTTAAATGAAAAATGAGAATATTTATTCTGATATCCTTCCACCTTTCCCCTTAAGCCATTGTCCTTTCTTTCATCTTACCCATGTTCAGTCAAACACATGTCTATTCAGCAATTACTTATTTTTACTGGTCCCATGCTAAACATGGAGACAGTGGACAGTAAAGGAAAGGTCTATGATTGCTATGTCACATCACTGACAAACATCTAAACATAGTGGTCTGAAATGTATAAATCTCTCATACTCTAATTCCTTTGAAGAACAGATTATCATCTCAATGTTCTATCAATATTGAAGGTCACCAAATATTTCTCAGCCTAACTCTTTGGGTCCATTCTATTCTTGTTTACATTCCTATTTTCCCTATTACTTCCTCCAGTAAGCCTGTTTGAACTATGTGACCAGTTTAAGTTTTATTTCTAGTCTCCTACTTTTTTAAAGTAGTGGTTCTCAACCACACTCACTTGTGACCCTTTAGTATAGTTCCTCATGCTGTGATGCCCCCCTCAACAATAAAATTATTTTTATTGCTACTTCATAACTATAATTTCACTATTCTTACACATTGTTATGGAAATATTTGATATGCAAGATATCTAATGTGCAGCCCCTATGAAAGGGTTGTTTGATGCCCAAAGGGATCACCTCCTACAAATTGAGAAATACTTTTTTAGGGAATAATATAAGAATTTTCCAGCGTCTCTTCCTGGATTTCCTCTCATAAAACCACATAACCTATGGCTCAGTTTTTCATGATTCTCCTGACTCTAGATATGTATTTTAAACATTTAAACAACATCAATAGCTGGGTTTATAAAATGTCCCTAAACATTGTTTTTAATTAATTAAAATGGATTTAGTTGATTAGTTTGGACAATTAAGTCATGTGACTTCAAGCCATCTTCAAATTCTGCAGACTGATGAGAAAAACACCAATGCTGTTGAGTAAACATGTCAACAGTATCAGAACTCAGAGTAAACTCATTACTTAGATGAGACTGGCCTTGAACTGAACGAGATCTATCTCCTCCCCATCCTCTGGCCCCAAGGGCTGTATTCAGAGGCATTTACCACCACATCCTACAACAGTATGTTTTTCACTGAACAATAATAGGTCATTAAAAATAAGAGGAAAAAATTTAAATCCTAGATTTAAATAAAAATCAGAACACATTCTACCACAGCCTTTCAGCAAAAGAAGAGGAATTCTAAGAGGAAGGTTTATAG
Source organism: Mastomys coucha (assembly GCF_008632895.1). Taxonomy (NCBI): domain Eukaryota; kingdom Metazoa; phylum Chordata; class Mammalia; order Rodentia; family Muridae; genus Mastomys; species Mastomys coucha. Next base: position 28,866,574 of record NW_022196896.1, on the reverse strand, counting down.
CTATACATGTGCGTATTAGAAAGCAAGATGAGGCTTTATGCTTAAGTGAACTGACTAGTCTTCCAGAAGACCTAGTTTTGATTCCCCACACCCATATAATGAATTACATATATATATATATGTATTATATATATATATATATATATATATACATATATATATGTATATATGTATATATATATTATATATATATATATATATAAATGCTAGAGAGATAGCTAATAAATAACCCAATGGTCCACTCCAAGGTAGTAGAAAAATAATAAGAAGCCAATCCCAAATCACATAGATGGGCAACAAATAGAAACCATAGAGGAAAGAAATTAATAAAATCAAGTCTAAATAAAAAATACACAAAATCAAGCTAACAAAGAGTCAGGTCTTTGAAAAATGATAAAAATTAACAAACCCATAGCCAAACTAACAAGAAAGTGGGAAAAATGAAATTAATGAAGTTGGAGACAAAAAAATAAAAATGTATGTTGCTCTAGTGGACCCCAGGGGCATCTAGAATATCATTAGACAATTCTTTGTTACATTTTGCTACATTTTCTCAGTAGTATTGCCCGAATTTCAATGAATAGAGGTCATATCATTTTTCTTTCTTTTT
>NW_022196896.1:28844897-28865954 GCF_008632895.1 Mastomys coucha | reverse complement strand
TTTTTTTCTTTCTTAAACATTTGATTTAGAGACTAGAGATATGACTCAATAGTTAAGAGCACCAATTACTCTTGCAAAGGAACTGGGTTCAATACCCTGCATCCACCTGGTGGCTGACGAACTTCTGTAACTTTATTTTTTTATTAGATGTTTTCTTTATTTACAATATCTCCTTTCCCAGGTTCCCTCAAAAATAAAATAAAATAAAATAAACCAAAAACTAAAACAATCCCCTGTTCCTTCTCCCCTCCCCCTGCTCACCATCCCACCCCCTCCCACTTCCTGGCCCTGGCATTCCTCTACACTGGGGCATAGAACTTTCACAGGACCAAGGTCCTCTCCTCCCATTGATGACCAACTTGGCCATCCTCTGCTCTACGCATGCTGCTACAGCCATGAGTCCCCCCATGTGTACTCTTTGGTTGGAGTTTTTGTTCCTGGGATCTCTGAGGGTGGTAGTTAGTTCATATTGTTGTTCATCCTAAGGCAGCAAACCCTTCAGCTCCTTGGATCCTTTCTCTAGCTCCTTAATGGGGGATCCTGTACTCAGTCCAATGGATGGCTGTGAGCCTCTACTTCTGTATTAGTCGGGTACTGTCAGAGCCTCTCAGGAGAAAGCAATATCAGGCTCCTGTCAGAATATCATCCTGAGTGAGGTAACCCAATCACAAAAGAACACACATGGTATGCATTCTCTGATAAGTGGATATTAGTCCAAAAGATCGGAATACACAAAGTACAAACCACAAACCACAAGAAACTCAAGAAGAAGGAAGACCAAAGTGTGGATACTTAGTTCCTTCTTAAAAGGGTGAAAAAAATACCCATGGAAGGAGTTGTAGAGACTAACAATGGAGCAGAGACTAAAGAAAGGACAATTCAGAGACTGCTCCACCTGAGAATCCCTCCCATATTCAATCATCAAATCCAGACACTATTGTGGATGCCAACAAGTGCTGGATGACAGGAGCCTTCTGTAACTTTAATTCCAAGAGATCCAGCACCTTCTCCTGACCTCAGTGGGCACTAGGTCTGAATATGTACACAGACAAACTTGTAGACAAAATGCCCATATATAAAGAAAGTAAAACTAAATGAATCTAAATTATTTTAAGTTCCAAAAAGAATACTTGATTTCATAAAGAAAACAATCTTAGTTATACCATTGAGTTTGAGATTGAGCACAAAATTCTGCTAAAGAAAAAAAAATCAGTGGTGAGAAGAAAGGAAAACATAATATTCTGAGAATGATGGTCATGAATTCGGATCTTGAAAATAATCAAAACCTCTGTCACTCAGGTTCTATATTTGGTCCTCAGAGTCTCAGAAGGAATATGATCAACCACAAAATAAGACAACATAACAGAGGAAAACAAAGCGTAATTCTGTTCTAAAGGTTCTTTTTACCCTTTACCTTTGGCTATCTACTTCTGTAGTAAATTTATTTCTTTATTTTGATGAAACTTTTGTTAAGAAAAAAATCCTTCACTGGGGCCAGTGAAGGAATTAGACAAAAGACCAATGGAGCTTAGGGGTTTGCAGCCCCTTAGGATGAACAACAACATGAACTAACTAGTACCCTCGGAGCTCCCAGGGTCTCAACCACCAACCAAGGACTGCACATAGAGGGGTCTGATTGTTCTGGCAGCATGTGTATGGTAGAGGATTGCAAACTCGATCATCAATAGGAGGAGAGGACCTCGGCCCTGTGAAGGTTCTGTGCCCCAGTGTAGGGGAATGCCAGGGCCAGAAAGTGGGAGAGGGCGGGGTGGCAGGCATGGGGAGAGGGGAGGCAACAGGGGTTTGTTTTTGTTTGTTTTTTTGTTTTTTGGAGGGGAAACTGGGAAAGGAGAAATTCGCATGTAAATAAAGAAAATATCTAAAATTAAAAAAAAAGAAAAGAAAAAGAAAAAAAAGAAAAGAAAAAAAGAAAAAAAAAAGAAAAAAATCCTACTGATGTCTAAGATAAAAAGGGAGCAATTGCACAACTATAAAAGACTGAGATTTTTGGGATACCACAACCTCTGTGCAACTTGGGATATACAAATAAGCATTTATTATTCATTTATAATCAATTTTCATATAAATATCATGTTTTAACAACTACAAGAATGCAATGCAAAAATCTGTTATAAAGTAGTAACTAGAGATCAAACATTGAGATCTGTTCATAATTCAAGTTATTTTCCTTCCTTGATAAAATTTTATTTCCATTTCAGAGAAAATATTTTGCCATCATTACAATTATATATATATGTCAGGGTGGTACCCTCTGCTGATCAATTCAGCCACGTGGAAACAACAGTCTAAACTCCAAAATGTCACATAGTTTCCTTAAGGATATTATGTAGTTTTTTTGCTTATAACAAGTAGAAATATCTTTAATAATTAAAAAATGCACATATACCTTAAAATTATATAAAGACAAAAAAGAGTACAGGCATATCTATCCACATAGATTTTAATCTTCAAAGAAGGGAAAAAGAAATGGAAATTGATATAAATGTTTTCAAGTATACATAGATAATAATTATATCCAGGTCTTTGATCTCAATACTTGGGAGACAAAGGCAGAGACAGGTTTCTTGTGAGTTAGAGACCAGTCTAATCTACAGAGCAAATCCCAGTCAGTCTCAACTACACAGAGAAATCTTGTCTCAGAATAATAATAATAATAATGATAATAATAATAATAATAATAATAATTGGTTTAAGTTATCAAAATGAAGCTGGTTATAACTTCTATGGTTGAGATGATATTACAAATCCTCTATGAGAGATGTCAAAATAAAACAGATTTATAGAAAAAAGAGGCTGCTAAATTGTATCAATCTATACTTTTAATGTCTTCAAACTGCCAAAAAAAAGAACATGCCATGTTGGGAAAGAGGATCTAGGTAACAGGAGAGAAGAAAAGGCTACAGACTCCTTCTGAAATAAGGATCGTATTTGATAGAGGAAGAAACCCTGAAAGTCTTGGCTACAGACACCAAGAAAAAAGTCAAGAATACCAAAGAGTACAAGTAACATGATGTTGATCCTACTGCATAGGGAGAGCCCTAAAACATAAGAATGTCTCTAGCCAGAACTTACACTACACAAAGCTAATGGATATTTTTGTATACAGAGTACTCAAGGTTCATTATGCCATCTTTGCATATGGCATGAATGGAGATTTATAATGCAGTTTGATTATATGATCAGACTAACTTCTAAATTAAAACAGTTGTCTTTCACCTGCTCAAACAAAGAGCAGGAAATTATCCTTAATTGTCTTGTGGGTCCTGCACATTCCATACCATATCTTTATAAAACTATATTGCTTCTAAGATTTTTATATTGCAGAGTAGCAGACCAGAATTCACCGTGGAAGAGGAACTAGATGCATGTATGACTCCTGAACATAGGTAAACAGCCACATAACCGAATGTGTTATCTTCAGTTATGATCTAGTCAGAGGAGAGCCGTCTGAATCTTATGTCTGGGAGCGTGGGTCTGGGAGGCAGAACTGGGACCTGGCTTCTACATCTAAATGTTATATAGGCATTATAATACATTGTTTAAGGAGTGATGATAAGAAAAAACTATATATTCAGTAAGAATGCAGGTTTTTTCCTAAAATATTCTATATATAGTTGGTTGAATTGACATATGTAGAGGGCCAGTATTACTTAACGTGCATTTTTTTTAATTTTTATTAGAAATTTTCTTTATTTACATGTAAATTTCTCCCTTCCCAGTTTCCCCTCTAAGAAAAATAAAGAAACAAACAAAAACAACAAAAACAAACCCCAGCTACCTCCCTACTCCCCATGCCTGCCACCCCACCCTCTCCTGCTTGTTGGCCCTGGCATTCCCCCACACTGGGGCACAGAACCTTCACAGGGCTGAGGTCCTCTCCTCCCATTGATGATCGAATTTGCAATCCTCCACTATACACGCGCTGCCAGAACAATCAGTCCCACCATGTGCAGACCTTGGTTGGTGGTTAAGACTCTGGGAGCTCTGAGGGTACTAGTTAGTTAGTTAGTACCTGACTAATATAGATGTAGAGACTCACAGCCATCCATTGAAATGAGTACAGGGTCCCCAGTGAAGGAGTTAGAGAAAGGACCAATGAAGCTGAGGGGTTTGTAGCCCCTTAGGGCGAACAACAATATGAACTAACTAGTACCATTAACGTGCATTTTTAAACTTTATTTTAAGTGCATAGGTAACATATATGCATGTGGGAACAACTGCATTCCATGTAAGCTGTGAACCTGAACTTCGGAGTAAGATTTCCTGAGGTCATAAGCCATGGCTCCAAGTTTCTAGCTCACTGATGTAGAGGAATGTTACCTGATCATTATAATGAAGATGACAAGAGTTTTGTTTAAATCAATCTAAACAATTGGGCACACTTTGGAAAGTTTTGTGGACAGAATTTTTACACTGTTTGTGAATGAATTGACCTTATGTGTGACTCATCTATATTTAATACCCAATAGTAAGCACTGTTATTGTTACATAGTATATTTCTGTATGTTAAAAATATTTTTAAAATCAATGTAATATCACATTACCAAAGAAATTCACCTTTCATCTGTTTTTATTCCCCTGACCACCCTGAACGCGCCCGATCTCGTCTGATCTCGGAAGCTAAGCAGGGTCGGGCCTGGTTAGTACTTGGATGGGAGACTCTTCTTCTAGGTAATAATTGATAACGTATGTTCTAGCAGATCCCTTAGAGATGGATAAACCCCAAGTTTGCATTTGAGAATTATGTTTGACCCATTTTATCACTAGTCAAATACACTTCAGAGAATGAAGGCCTTGTATGAAGGCCTTGTTAGCAAATGTAAGAACATAGATAATGCACTGCTTATATATATATATATACACAGTATATACACCACCAGTAATTTGACTCCTGATAGTGTCTGACATGATGGCTTCATTAAGTTTTCGGAGCACTAAAATAATGATACCCAAAGTTAATTCTGAGCACATGTATTAATTACCAGCTCAGGAAAAGATTGATCAACTCAGCCTGTTCTGTGAAGTAGTGAACTCAAGGCTTTGCTACCCATCTCTCCCACCTTCCCTTAGATACGTCGTTAAATGCACAAATAGTCTCTGCTTCCTCTAACTCCATGGAAAGCATCAGCTCTAGAACACTGGTACTCAGCCGTTACCATCCTCACTGTCCGGTTTGTTGCTATGCAGTTAGTTAGGCATTTTGCAGGATAATTATTTTGTCCTAAATATCTTGTCTTACGAGCAAAGGTAAAGTTTCTCTTACTCTTCAAATGAGAGCTTTTGTTTCCTGCTAACCATTATTTTGTAGTTTTAAAAATATACATATACGTTTATATCATAAAAACAATTATTTTCTAATAGCTAGGGATGGAGAACTGTACTGTCCCCGCAGGTCGGTTTCCTTCAGAGAACACCTTTACTTTTACTATCTATTTACATATCTGTATTTGGCAAAATGTTAGATAATCAATCCAGGGGCTCTTCTACACAGCAGACCATTTTTCCCTTTCTTGACTTCCCTTAGGCACCAACTTCCTGAAGTTCTTATCTAGGGTTCTAGGCCTGTGTTATTTTCCTCTTTTATATTAGCTTGCCTATTTCTGTTGTTATTTTTCAGGTCTTGTTTAGGTGGGCATTTTGTTGATATTTCATGGGTTGAGTTTCCCTGATATTTCTAGGAGACAAGTATCTCACAGCAGACTTCCTCTTTCTCTAACTTTATAATCCTTTTTCCCCTCATTCACAATGTTCTCTTTAGAGAAGTAGTTGTATTTAAAATGTATCAGTCATTGAAACTAATAGAAAAGAAAGTGGGGAAGAAGCTCAAGCACATAGGCACAGGGGAAAATTTCCTGAACAGAACGCCAATAGTTTATGCTCTAAGATCAAGAATTGACAAATGAGACCTCATAAAGTTGCAAAGCTTCTGTAAGGCAAAGGACACTGTCAATAGGACAAAACAGCAACCAACAAATTGGGAAAAGATCCTTACCAATCCTATTATCTGATAGAGTATGCAAAGAACTCAAGAAGTTAGACTCCAGAAAACCAAATAACCCTATTAAAAATGGGGTACAGAGCTAAACAAAGAATTCTCAACTGAGGAATACCGAATGGCTGAGGAGCACCTAATGTTCAACATCCTTAGTCATCAGGGAAATGCAAATCAAAACAACCCTGAGATTCCACCTCACAGCGGTCAGAATGGCTAGGCTGAAAATCTCAGGTGACAGCAGATGCTGGAGAGGTTGTGGAGAAAGAGGAACACTCCGTCATTGCTGGTAGGAATGCAAGCTGGTACAACCATTCTGGAAATCAGTTTGGTGGTTCCTCCGGAAATTGGACATAGTTCTACCAGAGGACCCAGCTATACCACTCCTGGGCATATACCCAGAAGATGCTCCAACATGCAATAAGGACACATGCTCTACCATGTTCATAGCAGCCTTATTTATAATAGCCAGAAACTGGAAACAACCCAGATGTCCTTCAACAGAAGAATGGATACAGAAATTGTGGTAATTCTATGGTTATTAAAAACAATGAATTTATGAAATTCTTAGGGAAATGGATGGATCTGAAGAATATCATCCTGAGTGAGGTAGCCCAGTCACAAATGAACACACATGGTATGCACTCTCTGATAAGTGGTTATTAGCCTAGAAGTTTGGAATACAGGAAGAACAACCCACAAATCACAAGAAACTCAGGAAGGAAGACCAAAATGTGGACATTTCATTCCTTCTTAAAACAGGGAACAAAATACCCATGGAAGGAGTTGCAGAGACTAACTATGGAGCAGAGACTGAAGGAAGGACAAGCCAGCCTAATATAGCTATCTCCTGAGAGGCTCTGACAGTACCTGACTAACACAGATGTAGTGGCTCACAGCCATCCATTCAACTGAGTATAGGGTCCCCAATGAAGGAGTTAGAGAAAAGGCCAAAGGAGCTGAAGGGTTTGCAACCCCATAGGATGAACAACAATATGAGCTAACTAGTACCCTCAGAGCTCCCAGGGGCTAAACCACCAACCAAGGACTATACATGGTGGGACTGATTGTTCTAGCAGCATGTGTATAGTAGAGGATTGCAAAGTCGATCATCAATGGGAGGAGAGGCCCTTGACCCTGTGAAGGTTCTGTGCCCCAGTGTAGGGGAATGCCAGGGCCAATAAGTGGGAGAGGGTGTGGTGGCAAGCATGGGGAGGGGGGAGGCAACAGGGGTTTGTTCTTGTTGTTTTTGTTTGTTTGTTTGTTTGTCTTTTGGAGGGGAAACTGGGAAAGGAGAAATCATATGACATGTGAATAAAGAAAATATCTGATAAAAAAGATTAGCACATGAAAAAAGTAAATAAATATTTCAGGAACAAAAAAAAAACAAAACGTATCAGTTGTGTCTTGGCACCATATAAACATTTTAGGGGAGGGGGATTTGATCTGTTATGGTTTTCTATTATGGTCTCTATCTTTTGCAAAAAGAAGTTTCTTTGTTGAAGTGTTAGTATAAGTGGGTATAAAGACATTTACACTGCAATTTGTAATTATTTCCAGATTCTTTTACCAGCTCTCAATTATTTATAAATATATATGAATGTCTTCAGTTATTATTGTAAAGAAGTGAACTATAGTAATAATAGAGTTTGTATGTGATATTTAAATGTATTTGGGTTATATGGATATATTAACAAAATTAAATTCTTTTAATCCATAAATTTGTGATGTTGCCCTTGTCCATTTAACTAGATTTTAAATTCTAAACTCCATGTTCTTGCTTTTCCTGTTGATTTCATAGATTATGTTTTCATTTTCATGAAATCACTATTTCTAAAGGCACTCAGTATCGCTTGATGACTTTTAAATATGGTCCCTTGTTTCTACAGTAAACAATTCTTCAAGTCCATCATACCATCATGCTGGAAGTCCAAACCTCCTCTTTATTACTTTCTCTCCTATCACCTTCACTACTTTATATCATAACAATTATGGCCAATGAACATGAGGTACCTAGTGATATGCTAATAGATATTGATCTTAAAAAGAAGCAAATGAAATAGGGCCAAGTATAGTAACGCAAGCCTCCAATGCTGACACTTAGGAAGCAGCGGCCGAGGCAAGAGGATCACAAATCTAAAAGAACATGGGCTACATAGTGACTTCCAGGCTAGCCTGGATGACATTGTAAATATCATAAATAAATAATTAATAAATAGATAAAAGGATAAATATTCAAGTATGCAAGACATACATATTTAAGTATGCAAGGTATAAATAAATAAATAAATAAATAACAAAGGTTGTTGAAAGTGGACATGATACTCAAGCATGCAAAGCTGCTGCAGCAAATGCTGTAAGGCTGGAGAACTGCAGGAGAGGTTGCAGTAAGATGGGAGAAGTAGATACTCTAGGCCATCATTGGGTGGATGTAGGTACATTACACTCTATTACTTAAAATCATTAGAGTGGTTTTTGTCCCCCAAATAAAACAAATGATTCCATAGAAATTGAATCACAAAATCAGATAGCAATGTATGATCTTATACAATGATGATCATGTATCCATTTTTCAGTTGAAACTTGAATGTAGGCAGTACATTTGGACTGCAGTGTAGTACAGGTTTTCCTCCTTAGGGTCATCTCTGCTGTTTCTTCTGTAGTCTTTTGTGTTTGGCAACACTGCCTCAGGAGCGATGTAAAAGCCTATAATATGGGGGGCAGCTTTAGAGAAAGGGAGATACCCTCCCCTTAAGAATATGGCTTTTGGGGATATATGCTCCCTGTGAGAAAAGAAAATGTACTGAATGGTTCAAAAGAAAGTAGATGCATAAGTCAAAAGTTGTCAGAAGATATAATTAAAATCATCCAAATTTTTCATATAAACTATACATCATTCAAATGGAGACCTCATAAATTACAGAGAAACTATGGATACAATTTCATAAAAGATCAAATATAAAAGCCTTATTAAAAAAAAACTTTAACACTGAAATGTGACAGAAGAGGTAGAATAGACAATAAGTACATATCCCAAAGATCAGTTTGTCTTTAGCATTCATGCTTCCTGTTGGACAATCAATACCATTTCTAACTTGAAATAGTATCCAAGGAATTGTGTCTTAAGCCAAGTGTAAACTCTTCCATCAGCTTGCCAACAAGTAAGAAATAGACACCAAGAGGTTAAGTGATTTTCCTATGTTTCTCATGCTAAATTGGCTCCAAGTAATTTCAAATCCATTTTCTTTTAAAGAAAATCACAAATAGATGAAAATGTTCTAGAGACCTAGTGTCAAGGTCAATGTTTCTAAGAAAAAGTGGAGGGAAACAGAAATGAACGGAAGCACTGGGCTAAAATTTTCAGACAGATGACCTGTGACTATTTTTATGGTCTTAGGATATTTTCCCAAGATGAGAAGCACATTTAATTTATATCTAAAATAACATAACTCAGGACTCCATTTTTTCCAGTTTTTGTTTCCTTTTATCCACAACACAAAAAGCACTGGTGAATAATTTTGTTCAGATGTTTTGCTAAAACTTTGGCTGACTCTCAGCTCTAAAGTTGCAAGAACTGACATTTTAAGAAGCTATCAGCCAAAAGTGCTGAGTGCTGAATTGGAGTCTTCACATGAGGAGATGCAAGCTCTAGTCTGATAATGAAATTCAAGCAGTTCAGGTTAACCCAACTTCACATGAACATTAAACCCCACGCCCAGTGGAAACAGTCACTTAACTTGGGACATTAAACATAAAGCCCTAATTTACTTTATCATTGTGCTCATTTTAATAGTGTGCTTTTAATTTTGTAATTGTGATCTAAATGTCTGGGTGATCTATGAAAACCATAATATACCACAACCTAAGTGTCATTATCAGAAACACATTTGCTTTTCACACTCAAGCTCTAAGTAAATCCCAGAGTACCAACTGTGAGTTTATCCATTGGGAAGCAGAGATTCATCTCTCCTGTCAGACACTGTCATAGGCTCTGGAAACAGTTGGGTGAAACAAAACTTACCAACGGAGTTAAAGGAGCAGGCACTACCATACTGTTCAGAACAGCATAGGAATGAGGAGTGAATGTCAACTGTGCAGAGAGCATACATTTCTGGAAGATGGACTGTTTTCCATAGAGTGAAACTGAACAGCTGCAGAAAAGGGCAGAGGGAAGACAACAGACCCCAGTAGTCACTTTAGTATTTCAGAAAGAAGCAAGGTATATGAAAAAAAGCCTATCTTAGAGACGTGGGGTTTCTGAATTCCAGTAGGTAGGCACACATCAGGAACAGGCACTGCACAGCAGTATGGTCGTCAATGGTGGGAACCAACAAGTGTGGGGAAGATCTTGGGTTCGGATGAGTTAAATTTCTCTTTGACATCTTAGGGGGGGAAACACAGAGACTGAGCAGGGGTGTGTGGCATAGTCACATTACTTTTACAAAGACACTCCTGGCAGTCAAGTGACAATGGAAGGGAAACGAGAAGGGACAAGAGGGATGTTACAACAGTAACAAGTTATTATTAGAAGCAAGATGTTCTTAGGGTTGAACAATATAAAACCTGGGGAAAAGATGATGAGCTTGAGGATACCAAAGAAAACAGAATTTTAGCTTTGGCTAAAGAGCAAGAAAAAGACAAAGATGATAAGGTTGGAGGATCCACAGTGCCGATGCAAGGGAGAATGAAAGAGAGGAGAAGAGTCAGTGTGGGAAATCCCTTTTATTTGATCTTTTTTTTCAGGATGGAACAGTAACTGGCAATATGCACTTAGAGGGATATGCACCTCTAGGCCTCTGAAGAACCCATCATAGCCACGTGCTCCAGAGTTACACGAGGAGCTTGTCAATGACATCATCTAAACACAGGTCAGCGTTAGAGCCCCAGTTTTTAAATACAGACCAAGAAGAGAAGAAAAGCAAGCTGTTAATGAGTGAAAATACTTAACAGACATGCCAAGCAGAGACAAGAGAATGAGAACGTATGTACATACAGTGGCAGGACACTCGTTCCTATCCACAGCCTCGGTAAAGAGAATATGCCAGCAACGGACGAAAAGCAGGAGCAAAATGATTTGCAGAGACAGGAAATAATTGAGTTTTCCAGAGTGGAGAAAGCATATCATTGATTAATCCCTTCATTCATTTGACCACATACCTTATTCAGCATGTGGAGTGACAACAGGCATTGCCCACCAGGAATGCAGGTGTGTTGTGGGAAATATTAAAAAAAAAAATCGAACTGGCACATTCCTGCCCTAGTGCTGGCAACTCTCAGGCTCGGAGGCCTGGCAGGCCCTGCACTGACGGGCAGTGGGTGGTCAACCTGTTTCAATCTCATGGAGACTCTGACTCTGAACTCCATTATTTCTCCACCCAGCTAGCTAGGTTCCCACTGGCCAGTTGTTAGTTACTACACCAACCCTGTGCTTCAAATTCCCCATGGCCTTTGTGGAGCACCTCACGGAAGCCCATGCTTGGCCTCTGTACCTTTCTCTCTCGAAGCCAGGTGAGCCACAGAGTCTCTGGGCGCAACCACTAAAACCTAATCTTATAAGCCTTATTAAAATCTGATTCCGCCTGTGGTGAATCCTTATGGATCTGCCATGATACCGGGAAACTCTAACAGCTACATTTTAACCCTCTGTAGTCTGTCCCCATTCCAAAAAAGCCTAACTCTCTCCTGCTTCCTCTCTTCCTCCATCCAACCCGGAAGTCCCTGCTTCTCGAGATTGGTAACATCGGTTCCTTTATTCATTAGGGGATTGGCTCACAAGAAGTCACCTGAGTACATGTGACTCATTCCTTGTCTGCTTCCCCTCCCAGGAGAGCGGAATTAGCATGCAAGCAGCACCAGGCTCACCCACAACACAGGTGCAGGAAAGCAAGCCTTGCCATGGTGAAATACTCTGGCATGTTTCACAACAGGATCCTGAATCACCACTGGCTCCAGGGGAAAAGGTGCTGCTTTTACTGTCTGCTTTGACTAGAAAGGACCTTCACCCACCTAGTTCAGAGTCTAGTTTTATTTATTCGACACTTGCTCACACAAACCTCTGATTTCATGCATGATAGGTTATGTTGTGTGTCTAGGTCCTTTAAGAAGTAGCTCATTATCTAAGCATTTGGCTTTTTATCCAAGCTTCATTAGCCTTAATATATGTCATAAGAAATTATTATAGAACAGGCCTTTCAGGCTCTTTTCTCTGAAAACCTAATATGGTATTATTTTTTTTTTCAAAAACAATTACTCTTGGCTGTAATGGAAAGCAAAAAAAAAATTAAGTAATATTTAAAAATTCACAAAATAAATGTAGGATAATCTTGGCTGCTCTGTTTTACTTAGCTGTTTAATAGTCTCAAAATTATCTTAACCTTGACATTAAAGTTTGAAAACCTTATAATAAAATTGATTTAGAATAAGTTAGTACTTTTGCAGAATGCAGAATATAAAATAATATGCCACACATGTGCTGCCTTACCAGCACATTTCTTACTTAGCAAATTTCTAAACTTAAAATTTTTATGATTTTTTAAAAAATTCTATGTATAATCCCTCATTGGTTTAACACTATTGTTGATTTAAAGTATATATTCTCTCTTTTAGGGTCTTGGTCTCCTTTAAATTTCACTCCACTCAGCTACCTAACCCAGAAAATAAGAGCACAAATCACCCTGAGATACACAGCAGACCACTGTGCTTACATTCTATATGCCCCATTCCAAAAGAGTGGCTTTTCAGAATTCCTCTCTGCTTGTCATCACCTGTACCTCCCTGAAATCTGATTTCAATTTTGCTCTAGAAATTTAAGTTGGGCTGTGTTGCCAGCAAATATTTCCTTCTGTCATGCATTTCCCGTGTTCTGCAGTCCTGACAGTTTGTCGCTCCACATCTCTTTCCCTGTCTTTATATGGCATTTTCTCATATTTAAACTTTTGTTGTTGCTGCTGTTAGAGAAGAGAAAATCAGGTCCTGTGTCCAATAAACAGAAACACCAGACCTGTGGTTGGATTGAGTGGTTTGACCTCTGCCCTTTTGATAATGAGGAGCAGCCGCATGCAACTTTAGAAAGCAAAGAATCAGCTCTTCTGAGTCTTCGCTTGTATAGTCCTGATGTTTTGTCCCCTCGATCCATTCCCCAGGAGATTAATCACACATAAACTACAGATTAGTAATAACCTGAAGCTAAGGTGTCATGTACAGTGGGGGGAGCTTAACTAGCAAAATGTCTGTTTTATAGCAATACAGAAAGGTCATAGATCTGGGGGCTAATAATCTTGTTGGACAGTTGTCATAGCTAGAATGAAGCATGGTAGAAGGATACATAGAGGTCTCCACGTTAGCATGTCAGGCTTACCATACATTTTTACCAAAAATGTAAACAATTCACTAAAATTAAACATTTTGGGAGTAGTGATATTTTTTATCAAGTGTAGTGAGGATTGTAGAATGGGCATAGTAGTGAATGATTGTTTCCTAGGGTTAGGCACACCATGGTGAACATTTCTACTAAAAACCATTTCAAAGTAGGAAAGGAGAAAGACCTGTTTTTAAAATGCCTATTAGGTCAAGCCAAATTGAAAACTTCCCATCATTGTATATGTGAATATGTGGTATACATAATAAAAACACAAAGCAAGTGAATTTCAATACAATAGACAAAGTCTATCATATTTTATTTTAAAATCTAGTCAGGGTGACATCAAGGGAAGAAAAGAAAGTCACGGCATATGCTATTGTGTAGTTAACTGTGCTTTGACCCCAGGACCTGAAGCAGCCCAAAACCAATCTCATACAATTTAAACTAGAAGAGAGGAAGACTGGCAGAGTCATATGTATTTTTCTTTGCAACAAGAGAAGCATACAGAAGGAATATGGGATTTGATTGAGTCACTTTTCCCTTTAAGTAAATACAATAGAAGCTTGGTGCCCCGTGGACTGTGGCTGAAGGTCTGTTGGGAGCCTCTTTTCCTCAGATATTAGCTTCCTTGCAAAAGTACTGTGTAAAAGACTAAATATAGCACACAACCGTGAGCACTGAAGATGTATGCTTATGGACAAGGAAGGGAAGATCTGAGAGTCCAAAGGGATGGATAGGAGGTGGTGTTTGTAGCAAGATCCCTAGAGTGTGGGCCCAGGAAAGAGTGTAGCACAGGAAAGGTCATCAGCAAAATATGGGTAGCAACAGCCTTCTAAAAAAATTAAAGAAGCAAAAATGAACTGAATGAAAATGAAAATAGATTGATACAGGAGAAAGTAGACACATTAAAATCAAGAGTAAAAATAATCAAATTGATGCCCCAGGTGCAACGAAGGTTTAAAAAAATATTTTAGAGTTCCAAGAAGCATTTGAGAGCTGAATTAAACAGGCTAAATTAATCTTTGAGCAATTTTCTTACTGGGGAAAGATGAATTCATTTTTTTCACCTTGGTGAATTTATTAATCTCCCCATGGGCAAAAAAGTCATTTACATTTTTTAAGTACAGAAAGATGTGTGGGTTTTCAAAGCAGCTTTATAAGGTATGAGACATTATTACCAGTGTGTGAACAACCCAGTTTTTGAAGTCTACACTTGTGCATGATTTTATAAACCCTTGATACAAATCTTAATATTCAACGCATTGCTTTCCCTTGCAAAGTAAACAGAGTGAAGTGGAAAGCCATGTAAAAATGTAGAAGGTGGTTTATTAAATAAAATGAGCACAGTACTTCATTGCACTCGGTGCAGACTGATTTGTCCTGTGTAGAAATAGGAAGTATCCTGGATTATCTCAAAACTGCATTCACATCATCTTATTTACAAATTTCCATTTTGTATCCTCTTTGTCCAAGCATGTGTGTGTATACACACAGAGGTATATACATGCACACACATATATACACATGCACACACATTCAGAGAGAAGAAGAAGGGAAGGAAGAAGGGGAGGGGGAGAGAGAAAGAATTTAAAAGTGCTCTCTGGTTTACTCTAGACATAAATAATCTTATTTGCCAAATTAGGCTATAATTTGAACTTGCTGTTAAGAAATTGAAAACATATTTTAAATATAGAAATTTTGACTGAATATAACTCTTCAAGATATTATAAATCTAAATTTACACCAACAATCAGGTTTCCAAATTTGGAAATAAGAAGTTAGAATTCTTGGTAATTGGAAGTTAGAGATGTGGTCGGAATGTTGGTGTCCTCCCCAAGTTCATATGATAGAATTTACTATGTTACATGATATTATAAGAAAATGCAGACTTGGGGTAAAATAATTATGTCACCAGGGCTGTTATATCATAATTGGACTAATGCCCTTAAAAAAAGCTTGAAAGAAGCCATCCTATCCCCTGTCATTTAAGAACATAATAAGGCAATGTTATATTTGAAGAAGATACCCAATTCCAACATTAAATCTACTAAGAGTAATATGGACCTCTCTACCCTCCAGAGGTATAATCAACAAATTCTTAGTTTTCCAACTCTAAGGAATTTTGTTGTAATAATGCAACTAGACAAGATAGTCATACAATTAGTGGTATGTACTATTCCTCCGTGTGTGTGTGTGTGTGTGTGTGTGTGTGTGTGTGAGAGAGAGAGAGAGAGAGAGAGAGAGGTAGAGAAAGAGAGAGATGTGAACTTAAACTACCCATAAATATGTAAAATTAACATGATGTTTATTAAAAATTTTGGTAAAGAAATATTGTTTAAGTTTACTGGCACTAACAAAGAACCACAGCCTGTGATTTATATTCAAATAATGAAACCATTTTAGGTAGTATTTGAATAACAGATCTGTCAAGAATATATGTTAAAATTGCCAATTAATAGACACATGTTGCTTCTGAAAGCTCTTTCTTCTTGGCATGGCACTAAGGGGTTTGTACATAGTATATGCATTCTTTATATCTGCTCACTAAGTGACTCATACACCAAGGCGGCCACAGACAAACTTATAAATTGTCACATTACAAGTAGAGTTAACATGCCCTCAGCATCTCACGTTTCCTCCTGCCCCAATGCTCATTGGAAATTATCACCTTAGCCATACACTGGTAGAGCAGCAAGTCCCATTCTTACACCAGATCTGCACTGTAACAACTTCTCAGAATACATTTATTTCCAAATCTAAAATTAAAACGATATTATTTTACTCATTTTCCCAGTTTGTTGACTAAGTTTTCTTAGGTTCCAGATTTTGAAAAGTATGAGTTATCGAAGAACTAGTGGTTAGAAATTTAAGAAGCATCTTTGTGTGTGTGTGTGTGTGTGTGTGTGTGTGCTGAATGTATTTTATGTATGCTATAGATAGCTTTAAGATGGCATTTTTTTTTCCAGTAATCACAGTAATATACTGCCAGCCTGACACAAAACAGGGTGTCAAAATTCCAGTTCCCAAAACTGAAAAAGCCATCCCAAATATCCAGAAATGAGCTCAGTCTGGACAATTGTCGGATTTCTGGTAGTTAGATTAAAAACCACAGGAACTTGTGAGACTGGCTGACAGCTGGCAAAAGGAGTCATTTTCCTTACCTCTGAAAGAAGGGACTTTGTGGCAACAGGTGGCACCTAACAGCATATCAAACTGGCGCTGGCTTCCAGGTTCCTAAGTACCACAAGTACCTGACACACATTTCAAAGGCCATGCTAGCATCTTAGCCCTTCTCACCTCTGCTGCTCTTCCCATCAGCTCCCTTCAGCTCATAAGCTTACCTCCCTCCAGGTCCTCATTGCCTTTACAACCCTGTAAGTCCCTCTTTACTCCCTATATGCTCTGTCCCTGCTATGAGCACTATGCTCTCGTCTCTGTTTTCTTTTCTTTTCTTATTGGTTATTTTTTTATTTACATTTCAAATGTTATCCCTTTTCCTGGTCTCCCCCCAAACCCCTATCCTATTAGCCTCCCCCTGTTTCTATAAGGTGTTCCCCTACCCACCCACCCACACCTGACTCCTCACCCCTGAATTCCCCTACACTGGTGCATCCATCAAGCCTTCACAGGACCAAGGGCCTCTCCTCCCATTGATGTCTGACCATCCTCTGCTACATGTGCAGCTGTAGCCCTGGGTCCCTGCATCTGTACTCCTTGGTTGGTGGCTTAGTTCTCGGGGGGTTCTGGAGGTCTGGTTGGTTGATATTGTTGTTCTTCCTATGGGGTTGCAAACTCCTTCAGCTCCTTCAGTTCTTTCTCTAACTCCTCCATTAGGGACTCTGTGCTCAGACCAATGGATGGTTGTGAGCCTCTACTTCTGTATTAGTCAGGTACTGTCAGAGCCTCTCAAGAGACAGCTATACCAGGCTCTTGTCATCCAGCATTTGCTGGCATCCACAATAGTGTCTAGATTTGATGATTGAATATGGAAAGGATTCCCAGGTGGAGCAATCCCTGAATTGTCCTTTCTTTAGTCTCTGCTCCATAGTTAGACTCTACAATTCCTTCCATGGGTATTTTATTCCCCCTGTTAAGAAGGAACGAAGTATCCACACTTTGGTCTTCGTTTATCTTGAGTTTCTTGTGGTTTGTGGATTGTATTTTGTGTATTCCGATCTTCTGGGCTAATATCCACTTATCAGAGAATGCATGCCATGTGTGTTCTTTTGTGATTGGGTTACCTCACTCAGGATGATATTCTCCAGGTCCATCGATTTCCCCAAGAATTTCATAAATTCATTGTTTTTAATAGCTGAGCAGTACTCCATTGTGTAGATGTACCACAATTTCCGTATCCATTCCTCTGTTGAGGGACATCTGGGTTGTTTCCAGTTTCTGGCTATTATAAATAAGGCTGCTATGAACACAGCACAACATGTGTCCTTATTACATGTTGGAGCATCTTCTGAGTACACATGGTGGGACTAATGGCTCTAGCAGCATATGTATAGAAGAGGATGGCCAAGTCAGTCATCAATGGGAGGAGAGGCCCTTGGCCCTGTGAAGGTTCTATGCTACAGTGTAGGGGAATGACAGGGCCAGTAAGCAGGAGGGGGTGGGATGGTGAGCAGGGGGAGGAGGGAGGGAACAGGGGTTTGTTTTTGTTTTGTTTATTTTATTTTATTATATTTTATTTAATTTTTTGGAGGGGAACCTGAGAAAGGAGATATTGCATGACATATAAATAAAGAAAACATCTAATAAAAAATAAATAAATAAAACTTATTTGAAAAACAGCATATATGAAACGACATCATTTATCCTCAAATCTACCCCCCACTCCATACAACTTTCTTTAATCGCATTCATAAATATCAGAATACAGAGAAAGAGCCCATAACTTAGAGTATGTGGTTAGAATCCTGTAACTAAACGAGATCAGTATCCCTCTAGGGTTTATAGAGTAAAGTGGTTATTAGGTTAATTTCTTGCATTGCAATGGATTGTTTAAAGCCCTCTGCCCTGCAGTAGTTTCTCTCTGGATTGATTCTTAGTAAGGCATTAGCTGCTGCACTAATGCCTGGTGTGGGTGTCACTTTCAGGAACCTGCCTCAGCTTCAGGAAACCACTAGATTCCTTCTTTTAACCCTTTTTATGGTTCTGTCTTGCTTGGAAAAAGTTTTACAGCATGCTGCATTTGTCCAGATGCCAATCTCTGAGGACACTTACTAAAACATTAGTTAAGTTTGCCAAGATCATACTTTAACATGAAATTCCACAAACATATTCAAGCATGGCCATCATGTCTGCCTATAAGTTACTTGTCCATGTGCACAGATGCCTCCTAACCATAACTACCCTCTGAAGTTGTTTTATATCTCTTGTAACAATGTGAAATTTTACCAGTTGTGTTTAGAATATCTCTCCCTTACTGAGGTGAGGTGGTACCTCAAATATCAATAATTTTAAGGACCCAAGGAACTGAAGGGTTTACAGCCCCTTAGGACAAACAACAATATGAACTAACTAGAACCCTCAAAGCTCCCAGGGACTAAAACACCAACCAAAGAGTACACATTGTGGGATTCATGGCTCCAGCTGTATATGTAGCAGAGGATGGCCTAGTCGGTCATCAATGGGAGGAGAGGCCCTTGGCCCTGTGAAAGTTCAATGCCCCAATGTAGGGGAGTGACAGAACCAGTAAGCAGGTGAGGGTGGGATGGTGAGCAAGGGCAGGGGGGAGGGAACACGGGTTTGTTTGTTTGTTTGTTTGTTTTTGTTGTTCTTGGTTTGGTTTGGTTTTTTTCAGAGGGGAAACTGAGAAAGGAGATACCACTTGAAATGTAAATAAAGAAAATATCTAATTAAAAAGAAAGAGTGATCACACTTCTTCTTTAGTGCCTTTTTACTCTAGGATTTTTCTCTAGGATTTTATACTGAACAAATATATTATCTGATATTTATACCTGTGACAAGGTTAGTTTTATAAAGACCTTTACATGGATAAGATACCATGCCATAAGGTTAACTTAAGAAAATTATGAGGCTAAATACACCAGTTTGGAATGATAAAAATTTCTGGAAAAATTTGAGTATACATGTATTTTAAAAAATAGATAAACCTTCGTCTCAACTTCACCAAAAACTATAGCAGGAAATTTATAAATGGTGCAAAATTCTAAACTTTTTATTAAATTTTTTAATTCTGTAAAATATAATGTCAAAGAAGTAAAAGTGTAAAAGAAAAGCAAATTATATTGCAGGGCTAAATTTGTGCTGTAAGATACTGGTATGGTTTCTTTCAAAGTCCTAAATGCTTTACACATCATATGAGACATAATACACTAGGGAAAATAGGAATGGAGTCAAGAAAGAGGCGGAGGCCAGTTCACTCCAGGAGGGAACCAGCCATGCATCTCCTCTATATGCAGAACAGTGTAGACATCCCAAACATCATGGTAATACAGACTGTGGAAGGCCAGGCAAACAACTTTAACATGGTTTTCTAATGAGTTCTGTCTATAGCAGTGGAGAAAGGGCTGCAGAGACAATTATAGCTCAGCAGGAACACAGCAGTAATGACAATTTCCTTTCAAGTTAAATTTGAGGTGGTTAAGTTCCATTCTAGTTCCTCTCATTTTGAAAGAGATGCAGTCTATGATGTAAGAGCATGTAACAATAATAATTAAAGAAAAGGTCGTGGATTTGAGAAGGAGTTGGGGACATGGAGGAAGTTGGAGGAAAGGTGGTTAGGGGAAGGGTTAAAATGATGTAAAAACAGCACTAGTGTGTAAATATTCAAAAATAAATTAAATCAAAACTCATAATTTTTATTTTACTTCCCCTAGTTAAAAACTGCTATTGTACATTCACCTTAAAAATAAAGACTCATCTGTTTGTCTTGAGCAGCATGCTTTCTTGGATTTTTTATGCTCCATTCTAGGATAACACATATTCCCAATGTGAGCTCAAGAAATACAAAATAAAGTGTGTTCATTTATGTGGGCAGATGGGTAAGAAGATTAACAGAAATGTAAACCACATGTCTGAAAGAGCTTCCATTGCAGAAGGTAGTTGCTCTTTAAAAATAGTTGCCTGGCATCTGGAGGCAACCAGTCCATGGAATTCCTTCTGATAGATCCAGCTGTGGCAACTCTGACCAGACAATGTTAGCATAGTCTCAAGTAAGATTAAGTGCTAAGCCCTATAAGGCCTTTATGTAAAAGGCTAGTCATTTCCTCTCAGCTGTTTCTCACATCATGGAGCTGGGTGAAGTTACATGCACTGAGATATTTCTAAATTGCTTGGGTGAGCAACCTCCAATGTTACACTCCACATTTAAGAAAACAAGAGATGATAGAGATGTCAGACAGCCCTCTGCAGAAAGGACCTGCCAGAATGTAGTGCTCAATCACAATTTCTTTCCAGAGGATCCACTCATAACCTGTGGATCCATAGACTCTCTGGAAGGAGACGGTGAATTGTGTGTTCTGAAATGAATTCATTATTCCAAAAATTTATCTGCTGAAGATATAAACTCCAGAGTGAGAACATGACTAATGAAGAGACCTTCAAAGAGGCAATCACGTTAAAATGAGGCTATATGAGCATATTCTAGTTAGATCTGAGTGACCGCTGCCTAAGGAGGAAACCCGAGGACCAGTGTGAAGACATGGGAGTGTAC
>NW_022196896.1:28835537-28844887 GCF_008632895.1 Mastomys coucha | reverse complement strand
CACACAGAGAGAGAGAGAGAGAGAGAGAGAGAGAGAGAGAGAGAGAGGTTGTGTGACAACATGAAATGAAGATGCTCATATGAAACTCCTGTGGAGTAATAACATTTGTTTAACAAATCAAATCAAAGACAACAACAAATCAAAGACAACTGAGCTCAGACATCAATCTACTCACAAGTCTGACTCGTCATAACGTGTTGATAGACATTCAGCAGTCCTGATTAAGAATCACAAAGCCTGTTCAAGAGTTATTGATTATATTGCAGAAGACCTCTGTTTTGCTTGAGACCATTGCTAATCAGACTTTAGAAGTCAGACACATATGGTTATATTTTTAAATTTGGTGATGTTTTCAACCCAAATACTGTTAAAATAAGATGGTTAGTTTTCGTCACAGCAAAACAGCATTGGTGTGCATGACAGATGTTCCAAAACAGGAGGCATGAGAGACAGAACCATGAGGTGAGTCCTTAGAATACTTCAAAATAAAAGAAATTTATTTCATGTGTCTAAAGTAGAAAAACACTCTGACAACAGTTGAAAAAGAATAAAAGGAATCATGTTAGCATAGTTGCATGCAGCTAATGCCTCCAAAACTCAAGCATAACAGTGAACACAGCAGTAGACGAGACATATTTGGCATGATGACCAAAGCAAACTGTGCCTTCTCTGTTATACATTCCAAAGAAGTGAACAGACTTTATTCATAAAATGTCGAGGACAGTAAATGACAAAAATAACTTTCGGCTGTTTTCAGTGTTAAAGATGAGTGGTAATGGCTCACTTTTATTAGCATTGGTGTTTTTAATATGTATTGTGCACTGGGATGTGGTTAGTTGAAGCTTTGTAGTAACATTCTATACATCCTCTTTCTCCCCCCCCCGCCTCCTTCCAGCCTATTTCGCCCTCTATCTCCCCATCTCTCTCATTCCCTCCTTCCCTTTTTCTTTCTCTCCCTCTTTTCCATCCTATAGTAGATAAGAGGCATATTATCACCATTTATGCCAACTCTCTTGCTGCATAGCATACCTCTAAAAGTTGTATCTATTTTCAATGAGAGTGATGCCTTTGATAGATGTAATCCCTGTCATAAAAGATACAGAATAATTATTCCAGAGACTTAAGTTACGTTCCCTCCCTGGAAGTCCCACCTGATCAAGTATGAACACACCTTTCCATCCTCAGAGTTTAGATCTGTTCTTGATATGTTCTTATACACATGACATCATACATTATATCCCTGTTTGTGCCTCTACCTCTTTTGTTTTGCATAATATTTTGGAGAGCATTCTCATTTTGTATTGCTGAACCACACTGATTGTGTGTTTATCATAAGTGTTCTCATCATTCATCATTTTATGGACTTGGACTGCTTATAAATTTGGCATCATATGGTGACTATCGTATGTTGTGAATATCCACATGCAAGTGTTCCCATGGATATACTTCAATAAGTGGAATTTCTTGATCATTTGATGATCATTTGATGGTTAACCTTGTAAGAAATATCCAGTTTTCTAAAGTCAGTATTACCCTTTTACATTCTTCCTAGAAATATATAAGTTCTAAGGCCAAGACATTTTATTGTTAATGTTTTCAACTTCAGTATCCCAGTTAGTGAGTACTGGACCTCATCCTGCTTTGCACAGGGTTTCCTCTGTATACTGAGTATTCTTTAAAGTGTATGAAGGCAATATGTAGGTTTTCCTTGTGGAAGCAACTGTTTGTATATTTTTTTCTTACATCATTGGATTCATACTCTATTCACAGTTGAACTGTTCAAGTCACAGCTACAGGTTCTGATCACAATATCCATTGCAGATTCTTTCTTTCACTTTGTGAATATTCTTTTTCTATTTTTCATTTCCCTAATAAATTTCCTTAATTTCAAGGAGAAAATTATTTAACTTTGAGGATTTTCAGCTTACCAACCTTTTTTAACATCCCTCTAAGGATGCTCCTCCAACCCCACTACTCCCACTTCACAGCTCTAGCATCCACTTATGCTTGGACATCAAGCCTCCACAGGACCATGGGCCTTCCCTTGCATTGATGCCAGATAAAGCCATCCTCTGCCACATAAGCATCTGGAGCCACGAATCCCTTCATGTTTACTCTTTGGTAAGTTGTTTCATCTCTGGGAGCTCTGAGCAATCCTGTTAGTTGATAGTGTTGCTCTTTTTATTGGGTTGCAATCCCCTTAAGTGCCTACATTCCTTCCCCTAACTCTTCCATTGGGGACTCCAGGCTCAGTGAGATGGTTGGCTGTATCTCCATCTGTATTAGTCAGGTGTTAGCCTCTCAGGGGACAGCTATACCAGGCTCCTGTCAGCAAGAGCTTCTTGGTATCAGCAATAGTGTCTGGGTTTGGTGACTACAGATGGGATGGATCCCTAGGTCGGGCGATCCCTGGGTTATCTTTCCTTCAGTCTCTGCTCCATTATTTTGTCCCTGCATTTCCTTTAGACAGGAACAATTTTTGATTAAAAATTGTGAGATGGATGGGTAGCACCATCCCTCATTTGGGGACCATGGTTGTCTACTGGAGGTGATCTCTACAGGTTCTATCTCCTCGTTGTTGGGTATTTCAGCTAATGTCATCCCTTTTGGGTCCTGAGAACTTCTTGGGTCACTGGCATCTGGAACTTTCTAGTGGCTAGCCCCAGTTACCCACCCCTACTGCTACATATTTCTATTCATTTTCCTTACTCTCTGCTCTTCCCATTCTTGATCCTTCCTCCCTTTTTTACCCTATCCTTCCTCTCTCCATCCCACATCCCTCCCTTCCTCTACCTCTCATGATTATTTTATTAGCATTGAAGCATCCACACTTTGGCCTTCCTTCTTTTTAAGCTTCATGTTGTCTGAGTTGTATCATGGGTACTCTGAGCTTTTGGGTTAATATCCACTTAGCAGTGAGTAGCATGTGTGTTGTTTTGTGCCTGGGTTACCTCCCTCAGGATGGTGTTTTCAGAGACCTCCTACACCTGATAAACAACTTCAGCAAAGTGGCTGGATATAAAATTTACTAAAACAAATCAGAAGCTTTCTTCCACTCGAAGGATAAACCAGCTGAGAAAGAAATTAGGGAAACAACACCCTTCACTATAGTCATAAATAATATAAAATATATTAGTGTGACTCTAGTCAAGCAAATGAAAGAAGAAAGATCTTCTATATCACAAGAACTTCATGTCTCTGAAGAAAGAAATCAAAGAAGACCTCAGAAGATGAAAAGATATCCCATGTTCAGGAATTCACAGGATTGACATAGTAAAAAATGGCCATCTTACAAAATCAATCTACAAATTCAATGAAATTCCCATCAAAATCCCACCTCAATTCTTTCCAGAGATAGAAAGAACAATTCTCAAATTTATCTGGAATAATAAAATACCCACGATAGTAAAAACTATTCTCAAAAATAAAAGAACTTCTGGAGGAAATCACCATTCCTAACTTCAGGAGGTACAACAGAGCAATTGTGATTTAAATAAAAAAAACCACCTAGTATTTGTACAGAGGCAGACAGGTACATAACTGGAATAGTTTTGAAGACCTAGAAATAAATCCACACATCTATGGTGAATTGATCTTTGACAAAGAAGTCAAAACCATTCAGTAGAAAAAAGAAAGCATTTTCAACAAATGGTGCTAGTTCAAGTGGTGGTCAGAATGTAGAAGAATGCAAATTGATCCATTTTTATCTCCTTGTACAAAATTCAAGTCAAAGTCAATCAGGGATCTCCATATAAGACCAAATACACTGAATAAAATAGAAGAGAAAGTGGGAAAGAGCTTCAAACACATTGGCACAGGAGAAATTTTCCTGAACAGAACACCAAGATCATGCTCCAAGATCAACAATAGGCAAATTGGACATCATAAAATTGAAAAGCTTCAGTAAGGCAAAGGGCACAGTCTATAGGACAAAACAGCAACCTACAGATTGGGAAAAGATCTTTACCAACCCTACATCTGATAGAGGGCTAATATCAAGAATATACAAAGAACTCAAGAAGGTAGACTGCAGAGAATCAAATAACCGTATTTAAAAATAGGGTACAGACCTTAAAACAAAAAAAGAATTCCCTGTAAGGGGAAGAGCTGATACTAAAATCTGGTTCCCCAATTGTTCCTTGATTATGTCAATAAAGATGGCAGAAGCTAATAGCTGGGTGAAAGGAAAAGGTAGGATTTCTGGATCCCATGAGGAAGAGGAGGAGACAAAATAGAGGGCTTTTCAGCTAGGCTTTGGAGAAAGAACATGAGTCATGTAAGGTCTGGGGCCTACTAGAACTGGCAGTGGTCTCTGCTACATGTAGAATTCTAATATAAGATAGCTGATGAGTTTAGGGCTATAGACTCTGCACCTAGTGGTTGTGTTATCTGGCTAGTTAGAAAATAAGGCTGTCTGGTGTTTTCCATCTGCAGTAACTTGGGTGGGTAGGAGAAAACTAGCTAGCCAAGGAGTGGTTGGCTGGAAGAGAGGGAGCACAGCTCCCCGAGTTCATGGGGAAAGGAGGAGCTGGAGGTTTGATGGAGCTGAGTGAGACCAGAGCAGAGCAGCTTGGCAGAGCTAGTCTTGGGGGCTAGATGAAACAGCCATTGTTGGCACTGGGCGAGAAGCATGGGTGAATTTGTAAAATTACAAGCAATAATTCTCAGGTGAGGAATCTTGAATGTCTGAGAAGTACCTAAAGAAATGTTCAGACAGACAACAGATGCTGCCCAGGTTGTGGAGAAAGACAAACACTCCTTCATTGCTGGTTTGATTACAAGCTGGTACAACCACTCTAGAAATCAGTTTGGCGGTTCCTCAGGAAATTGGACATAGTACTACCTGAGGACCCAGCTATACCACTCCTGGGCATATACCCAGAAGATGCTCCAACATGTAATAAGGACATATGCTCCACCATGTTCATAGCAGCCTTATTTATAATAGCCAGAAACTGGACACAACCCAGATGTCCCTCAACAGAGGAATGGATACAGAAAATATGGTACATCTACACAATGGAGTACTGCTCAGTTATTAAAAAGAATGAATTTATGAAATTCTTGGGGAAATGGATGGACCTGGAGAATATCATCCTGAGTGAGGTAACACAATCACAAAAGAACACACATGAACTCTCTGATAAATGGATATTAGCCCAGAAGCATGGAATACCCAAAATACAATCCAGAAACCATAAGAAACTCAAGAAGAATGAAGACCAAAGTGTGGATACTTTGTTCCTTCTTAAAAAGGGGAACAAAATACTCATGGAAGGAGTTGTACAGACTATGTAGCAGAGACTGAACTAAGGACAATCCAGAGACTGCTCTACCTGGGAATCCTTCCCATATTCAATCATCAAATCCAGACACTATTGTGGATCCCAGCAAGTGCTGGCTGACAGAAGCCTGATAAAGCTGTCTCCTGAGAGGCTCTGACAGTACCCAACTAATATAGAAGTAGAGGCTCACAGCTATCCACTGGACTGAGCACAGGGTCCCCAATGAAGAAGCTAGAGAAAGGACCCAAGGAGTTGAAGAGTTTGCAGCCCTTTAGGACAAACAACAATATGATCTAACCAGTACCCCCAGAGCTTCCAGGGACTAAACCACCAACCAAAGAGTACACATGGAGGGACCCATGGTTCCAGCTGCATATGTAGTAGAGGATGGCCTTATTGGGCATCAATGTGAATAGAGGTCCTTGGTCCTGTGAAGGTTCTATGCCTCAGTGTAGGGGAATGCTAGGGCCAGGAAGTGGGAGAGGGTAGGTTGGTGAGCAGGGGGACAGGGAGGGAACAAGGTTTTATTTTATTTATTTTTTCCTTTTTTTTTTCTTTTTTTTTGAGGGGAAACTGGGAAATGAAATATCATTTGACATGTAAATAAAGTAAATATCTAATCAAAAAAAAGAGAAATATTCAACATCCTTAGTCATCAGGTAAATGCAAATCAAAACCACTCTGAGATTCTACCTCACACCACTCAGCATGGCTAGGATCAAAAATTCAGGCAACAGCGGATGCTGGTGAAGCTGTGGAGAAAAAGGAACACTTCACCATTGCTAGTGGATTTGCAAGGTAGTAAAACTATCTAGCAGTCCCTCAGAAAACTGGAAATAGTTCTACCTGTAGACTCAGATATATCACTACTGGGCATATACCCAAAAGATGCTCTACCATATCACAAGGACTCATGACCCACTATGTTCATAGCAGCCTATAATATATTATATGTTTTAAATACTATAATAACCAGAAGCTGGAAACAACCCAGATATCCCTCAACAAAAAAAATGGATTCAGAAAATGGTAGATTTACAAAATAGAGTAATACTCCACAAAAATTAAAAGCAACGACTTCATGAAATTTGCATATAGATGAATGGAACTAGAAATTTCATTCTTTCAAATTTTTCATGAAGGGGCCTATAATTCACTTGGGTTACTTTATCTTTATTTCATGATCATTTTTTTCTTTTGTTGCAATATCGTTTATTTAAAAGTGCACTGATAGTTTGTCTGTAATTTCTGTGGATAGTTTCCAAATCCCTGCCTCTCACATTGCCTTATGAATCTATTTTGGTATCAATATCGAATTATCATAATGACAGTCTCCATAATAACTTTAAAAAGAATTTAACCACTTTGTTTCTTCAAAATTATTAGATAGACTCATTGAAAGGAAATCAGGAGAATAGAATCAATATTTAAAACTCTTCAAGAAATTATCCTGCAAATGAATGCTCTATTTCCACAGGTGCCTCGAAAAAATGTCCTCATGTAAGAGGCACCATTCTGATCTTAATATAGGACCCAAACCCCACCGAAATGGAAACAAAGACAATCCGTTAAAGACCTAGTCCATAGTTCCAGGAAAGCCCCTAACTAACCTACTAGTAACCTTGCTTTTTGGCTTCTTTCATTGTGCTTCTGATAGCCAAATTGTGAGAATAAGGCTATGGTTTTTGTGCATAAAATAAAAATGTCTATAAAGCTTGGGGCTGCATGATTTAGGCAATTGTCCTATATACCTATTGGCCTGCAGTAAAGATTTTTTCTTTTAGGCTTTGTGTCTTTATATGGCCTAGTGGGCTTAAATTCCAAGACTATATATGTTAAAAAGTGAAATCTTGAAATTTGTGTCTTAGACACTAAAGACAAGAAGAATATCTCCAATGCTGAGAAAAAGAAATGTGTTCATCAAGAAGAACAAATCTAGTTGATGAAGGACCCGTCACAGATACATACAAAGCAAGAAGATAAAAGGCTAACTTTTTCAATAAATTAAACAAAACCAAGACTCTCCAGTATACTTTAAATAAAGAAAAGCTACAATAATTATTTACAAGCTAAAGTCAATCTAATTTATCCCAAATCTTTTGAGAATTGAGTTTTCCAAAGCTTATTAACACAACAACAAATTTTATATTCTGCTAAATATTTTTTGATTTCCAAGGATAAGGGTACAGAAAATAGCTACAAATGTAGAAGATTTCAGATAACACTTATAATGTTGATAAGCTTCTACCCAGAGATTCATTAAAGCATGAACTCTATCCAAATGAGAGGTTATTTACAAATTCTAGCAAAAAGATGATGACTTGATTAAGTGATACCTGCTACCCTCTGACTGACTGTCTATCTCTCAGATTCACATGTGCAAATACTTATATGCAGGGTGACATCTGGAGGGAGGCTTTTCAGAAGGGTAGATAGGCATGAAGACAGATCCCTTAAAAACAGGATTGGCACTCTTACAAAACACATGCAGGAGAACCCTTTGGCCTTCCACCAGTGAAGCTCAAACACCCAGACAGACAAGGAGCAGGTCTTTGCCACATACCTAATATATTGTTATTGCTTTGATATTAATCTTATAAGCCTCTAACCCCCTTAGTCTATGGTATTAGTTTTGACAACCCAAACAAAGACATATTTCTAAGATAAAAGCAAAACATCAATGAAAGGAAATACAAGGGAGAAAGTAAGAATACATTCATTGATTATTACATTAAAAATATGTAAAATTTTAAAAATGAAATTTAAAGTTGAAAGAGTAGCAAATAAAGGATTTCAGTAAATAAAGAAGAGATCACAGTAGCACCTCTAAAACAAAACACCAATTCTTTCTAAAAACCAAAAGAACTTCTTAAAAATAGAAAACAGAATAAACCCCAAAGAAAAGAAAAGTGAATAAATAAATTAAACACATTATAAACATAACAAAATAACACTAAAGAACCTTGACATCGTAACCATCTAAATAAACACCAACTTACTCAGTGTGTTTGTGAAAGGGCCTTTAAGCAGTTCCATAAAGCAAATTCAAGTCCCAGTTTTGTATACAAAACATATATAAAAAGTACTTTAAGAGTATAAAAAATGTTACGTGGTGGGTAAACATACAACAAGAAACTAGAAATAAAATAAAATTAAATTTGCAGACAATGTAAATTTTAGAGATGGAAGCACAGACATTTTAAAGTTTAAAAGCTAAAAAGTACCATGATCTAACAGTTACACTTGAGTATCCCTTTGCCAAAATAACCAAAGACTCTCTCATAAAAGGAAAATTACAGACAAAGAAGGAGAAATTAACACTGAAAATAGATTTTGACATATTAATTTCAGTCTAAACCAAGTTAATTTTGCCAAAGAAATTCTTATAGAAGACCATAGCAACATGACTAGGTATCAGGGAAATCCAGTTCAGTATTTCACTAAAACTTCAAAGAGAAAAATAATTCCAACATCATATATATTACTCCAGCACTTATAACACTCTTTTATTAAGTAAATATGCTTATGCTTTGATAGCTAATTCTAAAATACATAGATCATAAGAGAAAAAATTTTCCAATCCATATTCTTAATAACTGATGGGCCAAAGTCTAAATAAAATATTAGCCACAGAATGAACCCTGGCACATTCATTCTAGAAGTGTCGGCCGCCTTACCTGTCCAGTTAGAAGTAAGGAGGCAAACACCAAGCCCTTCTCCATGCAGTTTCATCAGGAACCTTCATATTTACTTCTTCTTACTAGCTAGCTTCTTTTATATTCTTCTATATCTTCTTCTTACATCTTACTTATTACTACTTACATCTTATTAGTTACATCTTATTAGTTACATATTTATTCTTAATTTTACATCTTACATCTGTCCTTACATCTTACTTCTATATCTACATCTTCTCTCCTATCCCATTACCAGCCCCAATGCTACATACTTACTCCTTATTCTTATTCTTACTCCTAATCTCTCCTAACCCATCACCAGCCCTAATTCTACATACTTACTCCTAATTCTTATTCTTACTTACTATCTATCTCCAGCCCCCAGCCC
>NW_022196896.1:28830103-28835483 GCF_008632895.1 Mastomys coucha | reverse complement strand
ACTTTCCCTGGTCCCAATCAGCATCAGCTACGTGGCAAAGCATAATAGGCTACAAGAAATCATGCCAGTTTGCATCATAAACTAGAGGCACACAGCTTTTCCAACTAAGGCTAGTTTATCTCATTGCTCTCTGCTCTGGCTGGAGACCAGGTGTTCAATATATATGTATAGGGTGGCAGCTGCGGCTTCCCACATAGCAGTAATTCATTCTACAGTGGCTAAATATTAAAACCTTTTAAATAATTCATGCTAATAAATATAAGAAATACCTTAATTGCACATATGTTTTGAAAACTTTTGGTAAATTCCACACTGTATAAAACATTAACTCATATGAATTTATAAATGATAGTCATTATAATAGAATGTATGACTTTATCTCAACACAAGTGCTTTCTCATAGAAAACTAATACAAGCACTCTCATCAGGTATATATCCACAAGGCTACAGCTTTGACTATTGAGGTGGCAGTAGTTGCCCATGTGACTACTAAAGAAAAAATAGTCAACTATTATCTGATCTACCTCGTGTAAATGAGAAATAAGATCTTCTGAATTACAAATAGTATCCTTGAAAACTTGACTCAAAGAATTTCATTAAGATTGAAGAATAAAGTATTAGGATATAAAAACAGCAGTCTCTATACCTGAACAGCAACCAGCTGGACCAGGGATCAGTAATCAGTCTCTAAGAAGCTTCAGGGAGTAGAGGGCTTTGAAGTCCAAGAGCTGCCATTCAGTATTTTTATAGAAACTTATGTAAGAGGAATGGAAGCAAATTACAAAAATTTTCTCCAAAGTCAAAATATGATTATATAGGTTTTTAACTTAGATCTCACATGAGGTAAGCACAAATTCTCCTCTTGAAAAAAGGATTTATTCTTCTTAACTGGTGTCACCAGTCTGAGCCATGGAAATCTGTTGAAATTGTTGAAATGTTTTTCGTAAATTGACTGTTGGTGAATAACAGAGTATGTAACATAGCCCTTTCAAAGCTCTGTAAATCTTTTCACATAAAGCTCTGCTCCACTCATATTTTACTGTCATTGGATGAACATAAAATCTCTTGTTTTCACATCAGTTTGTACTGAATTCATTCTCTAATATTTGATGATATCTGTGAAAGTATCATTGCCCGAACTTGTTCTATCTGCAAATCACAGAAGCTCATTCTTCAGTCAGTCAAACTCAAGGCTGACTCCTGGCAAAAAGCTATTCCATCATAACAACTGTCTCCCCTTTGCATAAAAAAGTCATACTGCCATCTCAGTATCTTAAAACTCCTCATCTCCTCTCTGCTTCTATAATTTTGTAGTTTAAAGAATATTATCTAAATGGGATTACACAGCCTGTGAAATTTTACCATTTTCCACATGAACGATGGCCATAAAATAATTCAAGTTGTTAAGTTAATCAAGCTTTTTGTTTATATTAGAGAAAATCCAGATGAATATGCCACAGGCCATTCTTTGCCAAGACACACTTGATAATTTTAAGTTTGGACTATTAAAAACAAAGCAGCTATAAAATGATTGCTATTTAGTTTTCATTTCTCCATGTTAAGTGCTTAAGAATTTGTTTTTTTTTTGAGTCACACATAGTATTGTTTCACCTTTTAAAAACCTGTCTTCTGCTCTCTGTATTTCTTACATACTCCCCATCAGATCATGTTACCACATCATTCCAGCACTTGGTATTAGTAATGTAGCATTTGAGCTGTTTTAACAGGGTTATGGTATGAATCACTCTCGTCTTCTGCTTCTCCTGAGGCTGATGTGAACATCCTTCCTTCTGTCTCAATTAAGCAGCTCCTGCATGCTGTTCCTGTTCTTTATGACTGTATTTTTGCTTCTTATTGGTGACTTTTGAGATTTTCCTCAGGTGTGTAGTACTCAAATGCTCCTAACCTCTCTATGGATTCTTGTACAAAGCAAAAGTACTGAAATCTGATCCACTTGGTATCATACCAAAGTATTTTTCATCAAGTCCTGGGTCCTCCAAATTTTATTCTGCTATCAACTAAAACATTTATAAGGTGTGTGTGCGTGTGTGTGTGTGTGTGTGTGTATGTGTGTGTGTGCATGCGCATGCGCACGTGCATGTGCTTGTGTGTGTCTTGTTTTAATTTACACTTATATGTAATTAAGATTTTGTTGTGGATATCCAATTGTTCTTTGCACTTTAAAAAGATATAGTCATATTGAATTGCATTTACCTCTCTGTAAGAAATATTCTGTAGTCACATGGGACTAGATCTGAGTTTTTATCCTCCTCTGTTGTTATATGCCCTATGTCTGCATTTGCATGTGTGTATAAACTAGTGTTATATATAGGTGGTATATGTATAGATATAAATTTACCCTTAATAATTATTAAGCTATTTAAACTCTGTACTTCATACTGGGTAAGTTTTAGTTATTTATACTTTTCAAAAAGTAAGACCATCTTAACCTAATTGCAAATAAATATGTAGAATGCTGTACGGAGCATCTTCTGATCCTTGTAGTGTCCCAAGATATGCTGGGCGTCTGTTGAATCTTGCTGTTTGTACCCTTCCTCAGACTCGGGTTCAGCTAGGAAGAGGAATATACTTTGTTATTCTTCCAGAGAGCTGGAAGTGAGTGTTCTCCACTAAGCCTTTGTGGTCACGTGGAAGGTGGGGCTCCTTGTGCCTTTTAGAGGAAGGCAGAAAATCAGAGGTTGTGAGAAGCACTGTCTTACCTCTGAAAGAGAGTAATGGTAGAGCTTAGTTCCAGCTTCCCCAGATCATTTTCGTCAAAGCCATTGGTTGCCGGCTCTTCATTACTACCATGTGAAGGGGAAGAAACTCTTCTGCTTATTTGTTAACCATCCCAGTGGGGCTTTGGCCCTTGTATGTAGCATAGCAAAGAGTCTAATCACATTGCGCGGGCACTGTTTTCCTGTGGTACTTGTTTGGAATCAAATGATATTTCCACTAGTCCCTTTGCCTTGGTATGCATGAGCTGCCTGACCCATTGAATGTACAAAGAAGGCTTATTTGGGAGATTTTCTCATTTGTTCCTCCCAGGCTAGCTTTTCAAGGGCCCAGTATGGTATGTGTAAGTCAGAAGCAGAGCACTCTATAATGTGCCTTGGGTCCTAACTCCTGATTCAGTCCCTACATTCTTCTTGGGATCAATCAGCATCTTTGTTTGTTTTCTTTAACATGGCATCCTGCATTTCTAGCTGTAGGTAGTGGGAGGACTGTGGCATGGATGTTTACTCCATCTGTTATCCTCAATGTCCTCAACTCAGCAAGCAACTGTTTGCTCTAAAAGGCTAATAGTCTTAATCAAGTTTCTTTTCTCAGGACACATTTCTTCATCTGCTGCAATCAAACACAATTTAATTAACTCTACATTCATTTTCTTTCCTTGGCTAACAAATGAGCTACTCAGAAACTTTTACCTAAGCTTCATTTAAATTGTTTTAAAGAATTAAAATAAATATTGCTTTGATGAAATGTATTTAAAATTCTTAGTTTTTTTCTGAAATTTGTTTTCTCTAAAAGAGGAAATATTATAATGAGTAATTAACCAGGTGATGCTGTCACATCACATTATTTGAGCATATTTCTATGTAATAAGCACTATGCCTTACTATATGATTTGTTAACAAACATAATTTATACCCTTCTGAGCCTTAAACACATGGCATTTAACACTGACTTTTCCTTTCACATAGTAGGATACACTGTTAGTGATAATAAATAAATAAGTGATTAAAAGCCAACATATTGTACATGAAATGCCATTCAGAATTCTGTCAAATTGTAACAAGTTCCTGTCATTTGTAGATTTGTCATAAGAAAAGCAGCTGTGATAAACAATGTATCATGTTTGTTTAGGTTTTCAGCACTGCTACGTATGAGAGCATCTGTAGTTCATAAGATGGGATGGCTGAAGCTATGTTCTAATAAAACTTTATTGCAAACCTTAGAATCTTCGCTAAAGAAATTAAACAGAAAAGACTGATGTCTGTGGATTCCAAAAATAAAACTTGAACTTGAACATGGACTTTGTTCAATTAATCAACATGGATAAAAATTACTGAAGGGGTTCCCCTGGAGGCATAGATGGATGAGAGTTGGCTAAAAAGTTAGCTGCCTCAAGTTTCTTGTGTGATTGTATCTCAGTTCACATGTTGTTTCCATAACTTGATGCATTTGTCAAAACATCAAACTTCTTAAAGCTGTATGCTCATAACAAAACACTAGTAAAATGATAAAATATTTTATTAGTATAAATGAAATGACTCAAAAATAGCATGCATAGTAAATTAGTATTGAAATATTTCTTGAATTTGATGGCTCTATTATAGTTATTAAGAAGAATGCCTTTTGCTTGTCTTTTCCTGGGGAGAGAACACTTGTTCACTCCAGAGAGGGCACTGATAACACAACAAAGAAGTGATTCCACCCAAGTCTAGCTTGGTGAGCCAATGAGTTTCTTGGGGTGACTTATAGGAGCATGGGTGCCATAAAGACAACTGCATCAGTGAGAAGACCAACCGCATCATGGACAACTAATATTTTATGGAGGCTTCCTTCCTGAAGCTCCTTGATGGATCTTGTTTTGTTTCTGTGGCTGTGATAAATGCCCTGACAAGAAGCACCTTAGAGAGATTTTATTTTAGTTCACAATTCTAGATCACAGTCCATCATAGTAGGAAGTCAAAGGATCAGGAACTTGAAACAACTACTCATATCACATCCATAGGCAAGAACAGAGAAAATAGGCATACACGTTGTTTACTTGCACTCTCTATTGTTGTACAGTTCAGGACCCAAAACCTGAGATGGAGCCACTCACTTTCAGGATGTGTCCTTCCATATCAACTAAGATAATTAAAACAACTCCCCACACCTTACATATCCACAGGCCAACCTAATCTAGATAAACCCTCATTAAGATACCCTTTCATGGAGACTACATTAAGCCAGTTTGACAATTAGAAGTTGCCACTCCACTCACCAACATACCATCCGCACCACTAAGGACTCAAGTCCAAGCAATCATTTGCTTCTTTTATAATCCTGGGGAAGAGCTCTGTGACTTGTAACATTCATGAGTTCCCCTGGGCATTCGAAGTTTTGTTAGCTTCCCATAGCTAATGAATCAACCCTGTCCCTTAAGACCAAAGGTTTACCTTTGCAGGAAATAACTATTCATTCATATATTCATATATCAAAATAACCATCATGTTCAAAATAAAAATGCCATTCTTGAATGAATGAAATATTGTGGAATAAAGTGTCATTTGGCATACAACTACTTATTAGAGTTTTGAAAAAGTTTCTTCTTTCTCTCTCTTTTTCTCTGTCTTTGTCTCTGTCTCTCTCTCTCTCTCTCTCTCTCTC
>NW_022196896.1:28804305-28830093 GCF_008632895.1 Mastomys coucha | reverse complement strand
TCTCTCTCTCTCTCTCTCTCTCTCTCTCTCTCTCTCTGAGTGTGTGTGTGTGTGTATAAGTGCATATGAGTGTAGAAGAAATAATGAAATAGTGTTTGAAAAACTCTTTAATTGCTGAAACTTGGAAAAGAAAAATCATTTCAATAAATTTAAATTTTTCTAAATTAAATATTTAGAAAAATCATCAAGTTTAATTTAAATTCTTGAGGGAAATAAATTTAATACAATAATCAGGGTGACTGGATTTAAAATACACTTGGGAAACATGGTGAAAGCTGGGTGATGGGTCTTTATGAAGTAGCAGTGGGTGGCTATAGTTTAGTCTTATCAATGGAGGGTTACATGTATTTGTCCTTACTTTGGAAAAAAACAATTTTCTATAATATTAGAACTATGCAATTAATAAAGAGATGGTTTCAAAGTATGAATGGCTTCCAAACCACAGAACAACCAGTCCAAAAGAATGTCTATTACTAAATCCTAAAACAAAGTACATTGGTATCTAAATCCAAATTGATGTCATACTGATATTCTTGCTTTGAAGTCCAGTAGCAGCTGTTTAGTATAAACCAGATGTTCAGTGAGAACATACACATCATATAATTTTACTTGACAAAGTTGACCATGTGGTATGGAATGTTCACTTTGGATTTAGTAAGATATTGTTATACTAATCTGACATGTTTCTGGGATACCACATTTTTTAAATTTAATCTCCATGACTACAAGTTCCTTAAGATCATGGACCACTCAACATATTTTTTTTTTGTATCTTCAAACTATTTTCATATATCAGACCTTTAAAAGTTACTTGGTGAGTAATTAGAAATCAGATCAGTACTTCTGTAATTTTTTTGTAGAATATTTCTCAACAAACATGTCTTTTTATAAAAGCATTACTCTATATTAAAATGAACTAATTTTTATTAAAAATTTTGATAGTAAATAAGGCTATAGAAAAGAAACTGAGATTTTTTTATTTTATAATTATCTGTGTTAAACATTAATATTTCAAAGAGGTTGTAGTAGAGCAGTCTCCAAGGACACAAGCACAGGAGTACAAACCCTGCTTCTTGTTTAGTGGGCAGAGAAACAGACAATAGAGATGCACCCCTCTCCCCTCCCTCATCCC
Source organism: Mastomys coucha (assembly GCF_008632895.1). Classification (NCBI taxonomy): domain Eukaryota; kingdom Metazoa; phylum Chordata; class Mammalia; order Rodentia; family Muridae; genus Mastomys; species Mastomys coucha. The sequence continues at coordinate 28,828,961 of NW_022196896.1, read as the reverse complement.
TGGCCATATATGGCAAATAGAAGAACTGTATCCCTGGTCATGAAAGTAGAAGAACTGGCCAAGTCCCTTGTCAGATGCAACTCTTGGGACAACTGGTCCTGCACTTATCCTGGGCAGCAGGGTGGTGATGGCCTTGACCAAGGGACTTGATGGCGAGCCTGCTCCAAGGGCATGATAGCAGGAGAGAAGGCAGGCTAACCAGCTCACATACCTCTCAGGCCAAGATCTAGGGCTTTGGATTGGCCTACCTCAACATGTACCCCATACATGAATTGCTGGAATACCTGTAGTGGCTGTCTCTACATGTGCAAAACTACAGGACCTCTAAGACACAGGGCAACAACACAATATCTGAGAGGAGTCCATGTGAGGATGCAGGATTGATAGCGTGACAGAAGCCAAGGGCTGGAACCAAACCAATGACTCACTGCAATGAACATTTCCAAGCAAAGAAGTATGGACAAAGGGTATATTGTGAAACACACTGTGACATACTTCAGCTTCCACAATGAGATTGTTTTTCTCTGTTGGGAGTAGAAGGTTGTAAGGGTGGCAGACAAGTATCAGGAGAAGTCAACACAAATGAGATTGGGGTGCATGATTGGGGTGCATGATAGGAAATTCACAAAGAACTAATAAAAATTCTTTTAAAAAAATGCAGCTCAGTTTGCAGTATTTGCTTATCACATAATGCCTAATATGACCATAATGGGATACACCTATAGTTCTATCATCAAGAAGGGGATGCCGGGGGATCAATAGTTGACAGTCATACTTGACTACCTACTAGTTTATGGGGCACCCTAGGTTACTAACAATTGAGCAATGACTCATTTCACAGAATAGCTGGCAGGTAGACTCTAAGATAAGGCATTACTACTATTTAATTATTTTTAGAAAAAAAATTGATCCAGGGTAAAGCTTATAAAATAATTCAATACAGATAATTAGTGATCACTTCTACTAAATGCAAGCCACCAAATTAATGCTACATTTAAACATTAGTCAGTATCAGATTCTTAGGGTACAAAGTACCTGCCCATGGAGACTTTAAAGTTTTTGTTTGTTTGTTTGTTTGTTTTGTTTTGTTTTGTTTTCTTAGTCCTACCTTTCTTCCTTTAATAGTTATTTTCCTGATCTCTGCAGAGAAAACACCTGATAGAGCAATGGAAGAGAAAAAGGGTTGTGTTTGGCTCATGGGTTAGATTATAGTCATGGTATAAAACAAATGGTGGCTCTTCATCTATGGATTTTTATTTCAGTAACACAAATGGTACCAATTTATATCTATTTTAAATTCTCCATGAGGAAATATTCATGCTTTGATTCTGGGTATTCCTTAAGATGTGAAATTAATCAGTGGGTCATGGCTTCACCTTATTCTGCACTCCTAACTATGGGTATATCAATGATTTTTAATAAGTACATATCATATTTTACATATAAAAATTGGCTTCACTGGTTTATAGCTACAATATTGTTTGTTCAAATATCTTGATTGTTCCCAGTTGAGTATCTAATGAATGTTTAAATCAATAAACTAAAGTTTTGGTAAAAATCACACTGGATAATCTTAGTTTTTACTTCATATCAAGTTTTCACTAAGGGTATTTTTCACTAACTTCAAAAATATGTTTCTATAGAATCAGTAGGTAAATATATTAAAGGTTTTTTAAAAAAAATCATCTAGAACACTTTTCTACTGTTTGTTGCTTGAATGTAAACATCATTTTCAATGATCCCACATTCAGTTGGAACTTTAAACAAAAATGAGTGGAAATCCATTATTCTGAAAGCAATTGATTAATAGATATCAGGTTTATCTTTTGGTAACAATGATAAGAAACACAGGAAAAAAAATGTTTTTGGTTTCATAGATTGGAAACTATGGATGATATAATGAAGAAAACCTTACTTGTATTTAAGTCTAAACACTGAGGATTTAAATCACCTTCAGCTGATGCCTAGGGAAAAGGCCAGTAGAATTTTAATCATTAAATGAGTATTTCCAGATATTTTTAAAATGAGTGCCAAAAGCAATGATGAATCATTCTTTACATTGCTTCAAAAGAAAAAGTCTTCAGAGAAACATATAAAGCTACTTTTAAAATCTTAGTATATTGATGTGGATACAATGCTTCCAAAAATTGTTTTAACCAAGTTTATATTACTCTATGACAGCACCCATTTAACAAAAGATTCTGGGCTCCAGTCACCAGCTATTCTGCAGAAGTTAAATTAAGGCAGATGCTACAGAGACAAGCACACAATTCCATAATACCAGCCAGCATAAGCCTAGTGTCTTCTAGGACACTTTTCTATTGTTTGTTGCCATTAATGTGTTAGACCCCTGATGATAAGTTCAAAAAAAAATATTTCCATGCCCTTTCCTATTTTCTTAATATAAGAGTATGAGATTTAAAAAATTATACTAGTTTTGAGACCAAACACTTTTGTAATATTAAAGATATGATTATAGATAAAGTCAATTCAACATTCTTTCTATATTTTATTTTCAAGTAGAAATACCTGATGTGCCTAAAATGCAATACACAATCTATACATGATTTTAAATTGTTAATGACTGTGTTAATAGAAAAAAGCTAACTTGTAAAAATAAGTTTAGTATGGGCCAAGTACTATCATTTCCATATATGTATATACATATGTGTGTGTGTGTGTGTGTGTGTATTCAGCATTAAAATTATTGATAAAGTATTTTATATTCTATTTTTGAGTTGAGTCTTTTGAATCTACTGTGTATGTCACAACTACAATCTGTCCTTGTTTGCATGAACAAATGCTACAACTGTGGCAAGAACTAGCACACTGGACACAATTGGTGTTACAGCTTGACCAACAGTTTTCTTGTAAGAACCCACTGTATTTAGTCAACTATTTCCAGAAAACATATGCTAAAAATATTTTCATTTATGATGGGAGTGTTTACACCATGTCATTTTTCAAGTTTCCCCAGCTGGGAAGTCAGGTTATAACACCATGGACTGACTTTAAAGTTTCTATTACTAAGCTAACTTCAAAGGGTGTGAATAGAGGCTACTGTTCTAGAAAATATGGTAGGTTATGGGATCACAGAAAAGCCAGGAGCAAAGGACTTGTTGTAGTGAAAATTCTGGAATGTTGGTTTCTTTAAAAAACATAGAAGTCTTATAAGAATATTTCCATTTTGATCCCAGGTGTGGGGCTATGGGGCTGCTTTTCAGCAACTGACTATGATTTGCCTCATGCTCTAGCAGAGGCATGGTTTTGCCAGCTGCAGACAGTTCCTATCATTATGTGACATTTGGAATTCTCAGAAATTTTCAGAGGGTATATAAATGCTAGGACCCTGAGAGGCTGTATGGTTTTTTTTGCTTGGTCGTTGTTGATTGTTGTCAGTTGTTGTTGGACACAATTTGTTGAGTAGTCATGCACAAAGAAGAAACAAGAATAAATTAGATATCCTGATGGCAAATATCAAACTTGCCCCCAAGGAACTAGAAGCCCCTAATCAGCAGGAAGTAGTCTAATGATAACATAACACCCTTTTTGATCCCTGACTTTATTCAGGAATCTCTTTCCTTTCTTCTCTATTCTTCTTTCCCTTCTATCTAGTGATATGGTGTGAAACTGTGGAGGAAAAAAGTTGGGAGAAAAAGAACCTGCAAGGTAACAAACACTAGGTAGAAGCAAATAAAAACAAGAAAGAAATTACATTCAAAGATGTCTTATCTCTCCCTCTATCCTTGTTTCTCTCCTATCTAGTAATAGAGGTTGAAACCGGGGGGATAAAGAATGGGACCCCTTATCTAAAAAATCAAACCATCAAGTAAACAAGTGAGTGAAAAGTTTATTTTCAAAAGCTTTTTTAGGGAAAAACAAAACAAAACAAACAAACAAACAAACAAAACACCTGAGACTCAGAAGTTTCGTGAAACTAGCACTAAGTTACATAGCCAAAAGGTAGGTGGTGTAATTTGATTCCAGAACTATCATGTCTTAGCCAGGGTTTCCCATTGGTGATATTTCCTGGAAATGTCAGGACAATCAGGCCCAATTGTGGTGGGTCTCAATTTCACAATCCCATTCCTTCAATCATATCCAGCTCTAAAATAAAATTTTCAAAGGTTAGCTGTATAGATTGAGTTATGCCAAGTTTATACATAGTCCTTAAAATGCAATAGGTATTGTGTGTTATGACATTGCTCTCTGAGAAAATTTGTGTCTAGAGCTAATATGTTTGGAACAGAATCTGAGCTCAGATATTTCATTCTGAAGTCATATAATATACGTTATACTAGCTCTTCAGGTATAAATTTATATTTACAAAAAAAGCATTTGTGTATGTATACATATAACTACATATGAAATTTTATTATTGTCTAAGTGTTTATGAGAAATCAGAGAAAAATTCTGGCGCAGAAGTAAATACAGCTGAGAAAAGGTCAGGAGGAAGTGGCATATATCTCATGTAACAATCCAAACCCCTCACTCCTTCTACCTATGAGAGAATGCATGTAGGCCTGACATCATTGAGACTCTTTTAAAGATAATCATTGCTACTCTGATGAAAATAGCAGTGGCTATTGTTCTCAGATGATAGCATTTTACAGCATACCCATCTTATTGCTCATCAATAAGAAAACAACAAACTGTTACAACATATAACATGTGTGTGTATGCATGGATTTGTATCTTAAATAAAGTTACTTCATTTGACACAGTAATATTCCTTCCAAGACACTAAAAACTTTCTTTATAGTGATGCTTAGTGGGATCAAGCCTTTGGTCACCTTCCAGAATTGAAGTTAAGTTCTTATTGATAAAGATATGAATTTCTGTTACAAAATTTGGGGGAATAAAGCTGGATCTAACCCAAAAATCTCCTCCTTGAGGACTAGCAATCACAGTAGCATAAGACACTATGGGAGCTGCCAATACACATATAATAAGCCCTATCTGGGTGTGGTGCCAACAAACCGTAACAATGACCACCATCACGACACTCTCAGATGTGTAACTGTGCCCTTATATCTTGGCAGTAGCCAATGGCTATCTAATTGGATGGAACTCTTGCTTAATAGGAAGGAATCCATCCCTCGTGCTCTAAACCTAGCTAACTACCCATGGCTAGCTAGGTCATTGACCCTAGAAGAGAACATGTTATTACCACTTTCCAAGACCAGCCAATTATCTAAATACATTCTCAAAACTTATATTTGTACCTACAGAAAAGTGTAGCCCTCAACCCTCATCAAAGAAGTTTCTCTTTGCAGAAGATAGAGCTCATTAAAGAAACCTACAACTAGTTTAAACATGGAGATAAACTGACTATGGGAAACACATTCCCAAATGATACAGCACAACCCTTACACCTAAGGCTCAGGGAATATTGCATAAGAGTGATAGAAAGATTGTAAGAGACAAATGGCTAAAAAGTCTACTGAGAGATTGAGTCTTCAATATATGACAGGGAAACTACACCCATGAATTATCAACAATATTGCTTTCTAAATAGACCTGGTAATGGGAATACCAGTTGGCAAGCCAATGAGGATGGGAGAAAGCTCATGGCACACCAACCCTAGTTGAAGGACTACAGAAAATGACTGCTGACAGGAAGAGAATAAGGTTTCTCTTCAATTTGTTGTCCAATACCAATTCAGCAGCCCCAAAACATGCACATGCAAGTAACACTAAGCAAAATAACTAGGTTGTATTTATATATTTATACCTGTGTCTATATGTTGCAATAACTTAAAAAAAGAAAATGGAGTGAGGTTGAGAAGGAAATAGGAAGAGACATGGAAGTGACTGGAGGGAGGGAGAAAGGAAAGAAAATAATGTAACTACAGCATACATATATTAAAATAAAAATGGAAAATTCATAAAGAAATTAGTTGTTTGTTACTTCCAAATAATAGTGCCACTATAGGATATTGCAGATACTTTGCTAGGTTGACTATTGTCGCTGTTCATAGTCTTTGCAGCTGCATAGGACCACTGATTCTTTTCACCTTAACACAAGGCATAGTATATTTTGATAATGCTAAGAGCTTGTCCTCAGGAATGGGACTTCCAAATCCTGCCCATCCATATCTCTCAAAATTCTGTGTCCAAAGTATTTGCAGTATCTTCAGCAACAGGGTCTTACATTTCAAGTTTTAGGAGGCAAGGAAGAGCAATGACATCAGTCAATATTGGTTTTAGAATCTTGGACTTCAATGATCAATAATTTGAAAGGAGGTTTCTCATGCCTAACAATGGAGCTTTTGTTAAGTAGTCTATGACGTTTTAGGGGGAGTTTTATCACATTTTGTGTTGTAATGTGTGTGTGCGTGCGTGTGTGTATGTGTGTGTGTGTTCATATAAATTATTTGTATTTTTAAGCAAACTTATGGAATATTTCATATGGCTTTTTCAAGCATCTTTAGTAGTATTTATCTCTCCTTCCTCCCTCTTCTTCTGTATTATTTTCTCTTCCATTCTCCAGATGTAGCCCCTTCTTCCCATTTTCACCCTTTTCCCTTAATAACACCTCAGATTTAAGGCCCTCCCAGTTGTAGTACATTCAAGCCTGATACTGAAAACCTACCCAAAACCTGGACCATGTATGGAGTTGTAATAGACCTTAGAGAAGGACCTACTACTGTCATTTTCGCAAACCAATGTAATGTCTGCTTTCTAACTACTTATCTGCAATATATGGGTATCTCTCACCCTTTATCAATGAGGTTTCTTTTTGCAACAGGGGCTATTACTACAGAGATCCACAATTGCCTATAATACAAAGGTATGGGTTACTAAATCTCTAATGCAAGCCCTACACCTAAGGCTCACTGACCATTATAAAAGAGGGATCCAGAAGATAGGAATGTCTGGTGCGAGATATTATCCTTTACACATGACAGAGAAACTGTACTCATGACATCTCAATGTCATTGCCTTAACATGACTTGCATAATGACAACATCAGTTGGCTTGCCAATATTGATAGGGGAAGACCTGCAAGCCAACGGCTTCTTAGAGAGGCAAAATAATTTTTTTTCTCGAAGTTATGCTAAGACAGATTATCAAGTTCCAGTGGTTAGTCCTAAATAATGTATATAAGTACAACACTAAATGAGAACAGTAGATTATACACTTATATGTGTATAAATAATAATAAAAGATGTCATGAACTTAAAAGGAGGGGCATGGAAAGGGTTGGAAATACAATACTGACACATTGCCTTGTTCTCTATCTTGTTATTTTCCATCTGGGATTATTATTTGTGAACTTCTTTTTAATTTATTTTGTTTTAAGACAGGACCTCAAAGGCCAGTCCCAAACTTACAATCCTCCTGCCTCAGCCTTCTGGGTACATAAATTATAGGTGTGTACCATCATTCCCAGCTTTATCTCAGCTCCTTACTCATACAATAATGAAAATCAGTCTCTGTAAACTCATATTTGCCAATGGCATCTGAGTGGATAGCTTTGCAAATGACCCAGTGGCATAGATACAGCAGATATATTTACACCCAAAGATGTAAATAAGAAAACAAAAGCTAAGAGATCCTGGAAATACTAAAGAACATTTGATCTACCTCTGGCAGGAGAGGAAACATAATTTTCTGTGTTTCCTCCTTTGTCATCTCAATTCTTTTCTCCTTACAGCATTTGATACTTTCCTACACAATGTAAATAAAGATTTTCAACTGTATAATGACCAAAGGTATGTGCTCAAATTGAAAAACTTCTTCAGTACAAAATATCCACAAACAGAAGCGTACCAGTGTAAGACTAACAAAATCAGCCACTGGAAGCTGACAAAGCTCTCTCCTGTGTCACACTTGCCTACAGCAACTTCTCCCTATTGACTGGCTGGGAAGCAGGACAAATGTGTTTCGGGAACTGGAATCAGAATTAGAATCAGAATTGGAATGAGGAATATTTGAAAGGGCCAAAGTCATGCAACATGAGGAGAGTATGGAATTCAACTCTAATGTTCCAGTTGGCAGTCACCATCTCTGCTTTCACTGGGATTGACATAGACACCAGGAATGACTTGTGCATTTTGTGGCTTTTGTGAATACTGTGTTTCCTTTCCATTGTTTCTGTCAAAAGTTGCAGAGACAGAGACTGGTCTTCATTTCAGAATATCCTAAATTACACCAAACGACTTCAGCTGTGAATGGATAAAATAAAGACAAGCAATGATAAACTATTGTATTTCTGGGTGGTTGAAGTGGTTCCAGCTGTTGGTCTAATTCTATCTATGCAGAAAACTACTTTCAGCAAACTCGGGCTAAATTGCTCAACTAGCTTGAATGAATGAAATTTTATTGGAGAGCTTACAGAAAGTAGTTCATAACAATTAGGTCAGAAATGTGACAAAGTAAATAGGAAGAGGAATTATTTCTTTAAAATGTACTTTGTACTGAAAAGGAAAGAGGTCTTCACCACATTTTAATTTAATACTGAAAATTCACAGCTTCAAAGTTGCATTGGAAAAGCTCTTTCCATTCCCTAGCATTTAAACTCTGTTAGGTAATTGTGAAATTTATGTATTATAAAGGGCTTCATTCATTTGTTTTTCTCTATCTACAAACAGCCATCACTCTGAAAGATACAAGTATATCAACATTAACATAATCAATGATGTCCCATTAACATAATCAATGATGTCCTTTGATTTGTGGAATCATATTGACCCCTTCATATCAATAAAAACAAATTTTGTTAAATGTCTGAGCCTTATATCGTATCCTAGAGGAAAACAAACTAAAATTTTGTCAATTCTAGAAAAATCAGAGAATACAATGAAAGCTTGAGAAAGTTTAAGATTTCCATTTTATTAATTTTTCCTACAGTATCTTACTTCTATTTTCCCATCCTCAACTTCTCCAAGACCCTCCCCACATCTCTATCCATTTAAATGTTATGTTATCCCCCCAGCAAAAAAAAAAAAGTGAAAATCAAAGCAAATAAAAATATACAAAAAATGAAGTCATTTTTTGTACCCAGGCATTCAGGTTGCTTTGGAGTATGGTTGATACATCTAGTGACACCCCATTAGAGAAAACTGATTTTACTCTTTCCCAGCAAATATCAATTCCAAATAATGTTTAAGGTAGGAGGGGGAAATCCTGCCACTATTCTGAGAAAAAGAACATAGAAAAATGAACCAAACAACATTCTGCTATGCTCATAATCAGTGCCTCAATAAACCCTCATCATAGAAGTTTCTTCTTTCAGTAGATGGGAACTAATACAGAAACCACCAACAGGACAATGTGTGGAGAGCAAGACACATAGAAGCACTCAGTCCTAAATGGCATGTCTTCAACAAATCCATATCTAAAGGTTCAAGAGTCTATGTGAGAGAGGAAGCAGAAATATTGTGAGAGCCAGAGGTGATGGATGACTCCAAGGGTGTTTTCCAGACATACTGTACTGATGCACATATGAACTTAGAAGACTGTTACACTAGGCAAAACACTTGCACAGGTTCAAGCCATACAGGATCCCAGCACTGAGATGAAAAAGTAGACAAAGATTCCCACATGTAACAAAGCTTGAGATTTTCAAGAATCAAAGTTAGAAAAGGAAAATTCACCCACTTCATTTTAAAGATGATATACAGGGGACAAGCACAGAATATCAAGCCATACCCTTGGCACTTGCAACCACAAGTAATGGGCATGGAACACTGGTCTTCATCTGTGATTTGTATATGCTGTGTTTGTATATGTGATTTGTATATGCTGCGCTTGTATATGCTTGGGAAAGGGAGTGGCACTATTAGGAGGTGTGCCCTTGTTGGAGTAGGTGTGTCACTGTGGGTGTGGGCTTTAGTACCCTAGTCCTAGCTTCTTGGAAGTGAGTATTCTGTTAGCAGCCTTCAGATGAATATGCAGAACTCTAAGTTCCTCCTGCAACATGCCTGCCTAGATGTTCCCATGCTCCTGCCTTGATGATAAAGGCAGGACCTCCAAATATGTAAACCAGCCCCAATTATATGTTGTCATTTATAAGAGCTGCCTTGGTCATGGTGTCTGTTCATAGTAGTAAAACCCTAACTAAGACACCATGAGTCACCAGTGATCTTCATAGATGTTACATCATGCTTTTCCATGAATGTTCCTTCATAACAGCCTACCTTTACCTGTTGAACATCAACTTTGGTTTTTCTCAAAATTCTATTTATGAAATAGCAGCCTCAGAGCCAGCCAGATGTTTGCTAAAACTTAAACACTTGGGTCCACTTCTAGACATGTTAAATCAGAGCTAGAAGTTGATTGCCTACATTCTGTTCATGAATCGTTACTTTCAGTCAGGCTTAATCCATCTTGGCTTATTATGTCCCAAGTTATATCTTGAAAAATGAAATTTACAAAATCAACTACACAAGGGGATATGCAAACAAAAGAATAGAAGAGATTCTTTTAAAGCCATACTTTAGGGTTTTTTTTTTTGTATAATAATGCAATAGACATTGTAAGTGACACCATTATATTACATATATTATATGATTTGACATAATTTTAAATGGAAAAATATAGAAAAATCTTTTCTAAGAACAATTTCTTAAAGAATCACATATTCTAAAAGAGTCAATGTAATACATGTATCCAGTTACTAGCCATGCTAATTATATTGCACTATAGAGTTAAAAACAAAGCCCAACTTTTACAATCTCTGCCTCAAAGGAATAGTACATGTTGGACACTTTTGGAATTTAAAACTGCTTCATGTTATGTCAATAAACAGAAATTTGAATTCACATTCTACCATGGTAGTGTAAGGGTAACAGATACTTATGATAATCTAAAACAAGAAAACAGTTAACTTTATATCTTCTTTAATGATTCATGACAAAACAGAGTGGTGTCTGTAGTCTAGTTAACAGTAATGTGTCAGTACCCTTGTTTCAATTCTTTGAGTAAGCCATACAAGTGTTGCTACTGGGAGAAACTGAGGACAGATAGGCAACATGCTTTATAACATTCTCTACCTCAGTGGGATGCTAATTAGAAAATCAAAAGTAAAAGTAGCAAATGTATATATGCCTAAAAGGCTGCAAGAGGGGCCCCGAATCAGATTGCTATTTCTGTAAAAGATTCATTAAATATCATTAATAGCACAGATAAAAGGACAGATAGCAACATGGTGGAGCCTCAGAGAAAAGCCACCATAGCAGAGTAAAGAATCCACAAACTTAAATTCCTGATTTTTCCAAGACTTTTATCATGAAGGGATGTTCATCTGGAATAACAAGAAACCTAAGAGAGCCGAAACTATTCTCAACAATAAAGGAACCTCTGGTGGAATCACCATCCCAGACCTTAAGCTGTACTACAAAGCAATTGTGATAAAAACTGCAAGGTATTAGTACAGTGACAGGCAGGTAGATCAATGGAATAGAATTGAAGACCCAGAAATGAATCCACAAACCTATGGCCACTTGATCTGTGACAAAGGAACGAAAACCATCCAGTGGAAAAAAGACAGCATTTTCAACAAATGGTGCTGGCTCAACTGGCGGTTAGCACGTAGAAGAAGGCTAATTGATCCAATCCTATATCCTTCTACAAAGCTCAAGTCCAAGTGGATCAAAGACCTCCACATAAAACCAGATACACTGAAACTAATAGAAAAGAAAGGGGGGAAGATCCTCAAGCACATGGGCATAGGGGAAATTTTCCTGAACAGAACAATAGCTTATGCTCTAAGTTCAAGAATTGACAAATGGGACTTCATAAAATTACAAAGCTTCTGTAAAGCAAAAGACACTGTCACTAGGACAAAATGGCAACCAACAAATTGGGAAAAGATCTTTACCAATCTTATATCTGATAGAGGGCTAATATCCAATATATACAAAGAACTCAAGAAGTTAGACTCCAGAGAAACAAATAACCCTATTTAAAAATGAGGTGCAGAGCTAAACAAAAAGTTCTCAATGGATGAATATCAAATGGCTGAGAAGCACCTAAAGAAATGTTCAGCATCCTTAGTTATCAGGGAAATGCAAATCAAAACAATCCTGAGATTCCACCTCACACCAGTGAGAATGGCTAGGCTGAAAATCTCAGGTGACAGCAGATGCTGGAGAGGTTGTGGAGAAAGAGGAACACTCCTTCATTGCTGCTGGAATTGCAAGCTGATACAACCACTCTAGAAATCAGTTTGGCAATTCCTCCAGAAATTGGACATAGTACTACCAGAGGACCCAGCTATACCACTCTGGGCATATATACCCAGAAGATGCTCCAACATGTAATAAGGACACATGCTCCACTATGTTCATAGCAGCCTTATTTATAATAGCCAGAAACTGAAAACAACCCAGATGTCCCTCAACAGAGGAATGGATACAGAAAATGTGGTCCATCTACACAATGGAGTACTACGCAGCTATTAAAAACAATGAACTTATGAAATTCTTGGGGAAATGGATGGGTCTGAAGAATATCATCCTGAGTGAGGTAACCCAATCACAAAAGAAGACACATAATATGCATTCTCTGTGTGTGTATATTTGCCTAGAAGATCAGAATACACAAAGTACAAACCACAAACCATAAGAAACTCAAGAAGAAGGAAGCCCAAAGTGAGGATACTTCGTTCCTTCTTAAAAGGGGGAGCAAAATATCCATGGAAGGAATTGTAGAGTGTTACTATGGAGCAGAGACTTAAGGAAAGACAATTCAGACTGTTCCACCTGGGAATCCTTCCCATATTCAGTCATGAAATCTACACATTATTGTGGGTGCCAGCAAGTGCTAGGTGACATGAGCCTGAGATAGCTGTCTCCTGAGTAGCTCTGACAGTACCTGACTAATACAGAAGTAGAGGCTCACAGCCATCCATTGGACTGAGTACAGGGTCATCAGTGATGGAACTAGAGAAATGACCCAAGGAACTGAAGGGTTTGCAGTCCCTTAGGAGGGACAACATTATGAACTAACTAGTACTCTCAGAGCTCCCAGTGACTAAAACTCCAACCAAAGAGTACACATGGGGAGACTCATGGCTCCAGCAGCGTGTGTATAGCAGAGGATGGCCAAGCTGATCATCAATGTGAGTAGAGGCCCTTGGTCCTTGGGGAATGCCAGGGCCAGTAAGCAGGAGGGGGTGGAAAGGTAAGCGGGGGGGGGGGGGGGGGGGGAGAGGGAACAGGGGATTGTTTTAGTTTTTCTATTTTTCTTTTTTTTCTTATTTTATTTTATTTTATTTCATTTCATTTTATTTGGGAGGGGAACCTGGGGAAGCAAATATTGTAAATAAGAAAACATCTAATAAAAAAAAATCCACAAACAATTCATAGGAAGGGAGGGGTACTGTACCATGAAATTGATAGGTGATCTGCAGCGTTGGCTTGCAGTCAAGCCTTCTCCAATGCATGGCTGGCAGGGCTGGCAGTTAGCCTGGGACTTTGTATGGAGATTCAGTTGAGAGTGCAGAGAGCAAGAATCTAGAACACATTGATAGAAGAACTTGAAGAAACAGTTTAGCCCTGATGAACAGGTATGGTTTGGTACATGTACATGCATGCATGTACACATTAATGTGTACATGTGTTGGTATCTGTACTTGTGTATCTGTGTTAGCAAGAACCACAGCAGTTCTTTACACTACATCTAAAACTAGTTACAGTGCCTGATTTCCCTTCTCTAGTATCTCCTATGAAAGTATTTTAAACACCAATTGGGTCAATTTTACAATGTGGGACTCTGATGATAAATCTTAGTGAAATTTAGTGAATATTTACATGTTAAAGAATTTACACCAATGATTTTCACTCTATAGCTTCAAAAGTAGGTTTCATATTGCTTCATGGATGGGTGGATATGTAGGAAAAAATGTTGGCTAAGAAAGCTGACAGTTGGTGTAGTTTAGGGGCCCAAGGTGCAACTTCCAGCAACATAAAGAAGCAGTGGAAACCAACATAGAATCTACAAGTAGAGAGTACATTAAACAGAAACTAAACAGTGTAACTGTTCACTTTTAAAATAGTTTGAGAAAGAACATTTCTCCAGAATCCAAATAGTACAACCTAAAAATCATATGAACCCAGACAATTTATAGATGAAGGTGTAAGATCAATGGGGCAATACCAGCACTAGATACTTCCTAAATGTATTTTTAAATTAAGTAATGGAATAATAAAGTAATGGTGAAATGTTTTATTATAAGTGACAAATTAAAGTCAAGGATGAATTCAAAACTATGAGCACAGCTCCATACAAACTGATGGAAAGATTAAAGATATTTGAGCTTCTTCATGAAATCTTCTATTTCTGTAATATTTTTCATTTGTCTCAAATCTATCCTAGCTTTTATGACTAGTTCATATCACAAAGTACAGATAATTTCAGAGGAGAAGATGATCAGGCAACCAAATGTTGAAAACACTTGGCCATGAGTCTGAGAACTCAAGAAAACACAGCTGCTAGTCCATCAATCAGAACTCAAAGGAAAGAAATTTCAAATCATAATTTTTTATTTTTTTCCTTATTCTTTCAAGCTGCTCTTTGGTTAGTTGAGTGAGAGATATAATTTCCCAAAAACAATGTTGTTGTCAAAAGCAAGAAGCACAGCCAAGAAGATAGACCTGTTCCTTATGGAAAAGCTACTGTACTGACTTACACAACAAACAAGTTCAGAAACTCCTGATCTGCAGCAGCCCCAAGTCTGTGTAGCATCTTCTAGGATAGAACCCCTCCGTTTAATAAGAGTCTTGCCTCTTCCTTCACCGAAATGTGTTTGTATATAGAGCTCTGAAGAGTGTGAAATGCCAACTGCATTTTCAGTGTAAAAAAAATCTGAAAATTTTACTTTCCACAACCCTTTATTTCATATAAAAGATCCTGTTCTCAGAACTAGTGCCACATGTAGTCTGTGTTTCATGTGTGACATCGCACACCAAATGATTATCACACATCATCCATGTTTTCTATTGCTATAGAAAAAGCTGCTTGAATGAGGATCTTTCTTTGTGTCACAATCTTTATACACAGCAGGTAAATTGATGTTAATACTTGAATATATTTCTATTCATTGTTGGACTCTAGGCTCAAGTCTAGCACCAGTAAAAAGTACTTTTATCTAATATTAGCAATCTGTACTCTGAAATTATTTTGATTTGTGGGCTTCTTGTCATCATTATTATTGTCTGTTAGTAAAGGTTTAACTATGTAGCCCATGCTGGCCTCAAATTCACTATCCTTCTCCTTCCTAAGGACTTAATTACAGGAACATGCTACCACGCAATGTATCTTTAATATTCTATTATTTATTTGTTAGTAATCATATTAAATTTTCAGTTTCTTCTATGTTACATGTATGAACATTTGTTTATATATATTTATTTTATACACATATGTGTACATGCAACTTATATATTGCCAAGGACTAGTCTTGAGCCATGAAATGCTAAAAATCAATCAAGTGGACAAGCTGAGAGCTCTAAGTTCTACTTTAGCTAGCTTACTCCCCAGGCATAGCTCAGCTCTTGCATACCAAAGCCCAGCCTTTTATTTATATATCAATTCAATCATTACCAAGGTTCCCTTTTGATTATACCA
The DNA here is from genome assembly GCF_008632895.1 of Mastomys coucha. Taxonomy (NCBI): domain Eukaryota; kingdom Metazoa; phylum Chordata; class Mammalia; order Rodentia; family Muridae; genus Mastomys; species Mastomys coucha. Next base: position 28,813,385 of record NW_022196896.1, on the reverse strand, counting down.
CAAATCAGCATTTTACAATCTTAGCCCTTTGATTCTTAGAAAGAGACAGCAGTGACCTTTTTTTGAACATAGCAAATGAATTTAGAGATCTGCTTGCCTTTACAAACACAATTAGTTTAGCTGAGTGGGACCCCATCCTGAGATTACCATTCCCCAAATCTCTTTATCCCTTTCCTTAATATCTTTCTGAAAATCTGACCAATTGGTGTAGCTGTCTCTGTTCTCTTATGTGCATAAAGCCCCTCATACAATTCATATTGCACCCTTATATTGTACATACTTGAAAAACTATATATTCGTGAACTCAAGTTTTCAGAGTTCTTTCCCACAGCCTTAAGGGCACCACGTTTACCATATTTCTGAAGAATACATTCTTGTCTCTTGTTTCTAATTATCATGGAGTCATTACCCTTAACAGGGAAAGCATTCCTTGAAGGAGAGACATGAAAATATGTAAATTATTATACAAACACACTTTATGCTTGGCAACTGTCAACAAAAGTTCAGGGAGAGAGGGACATAGTAAATATGGTCAGTTTCAGGGACTTTCTGAAGTTCTTACTTGTTTACTACAGGAGTTTTAATGATTTACCCCACAGGATGAAACTTTTTACCTTTATTTAAGATATGTTGTGTTTCTAGGAGCTTCCATGCAGAATGAAACTTTTATCCCTGTCACAGCCATGCTCTGCTAGCTCTGCTTCAGAGGCAGGAACTGTGTCACAATGTCCATTCTGGAGTCATGCAGGACTTGGCAATATATCCCAAATACAATATATGGTCTATCCTGTTATTTACTTATTCTATGATTGCTAAAAATTATACTCTATAACACATAAAGGGATATAAATCAAATCCTTAGTTGAAATTTAAACAATGATAAAAATATCAAAAAGGAAAATCAGAGTTGTCATTTACTCCAAATTCAGCCCTTTTTAGACTTTTATACATAATAACCTATTTGATGTACACGCCAAATATCAGGCTATATATATAAAACCTAAAAATGTTAACAGAAAAGTAATAAAAAAAACTTACATTTCATTTGTATGCTATTCAGAATGTTGATGTTTTACTCCAAAATGTTCCCAGCATGAAGACCTTTGCTAAGTAGGCACATACTGCCAAGTGTGTTAAGCAAGTATCCTGTATATGCCACCTGCCCATTAGCCATAGTGCTCTCTAAGTTATTGCACTGACTGGCACAGCATCACAGTGTATGTGCTGTTGTGTTACAACATGGAGATTCATGAATGAACATCTGCTAACCCCAGATAGATAAACAATGACAGACCAAATTTGGACACCACTGAGGATGAACATGCTGGGCCAACAAGTTTAATCAAGGTTTCTTAGAAGAATATGGATGAGGGTTTTCTTACAGGAGCAGAAAGGACACACTGGGAGCTGTATCACCAAAGCCCACCCCAGTATGTGTGTTAGCTCATGACAGCTGGGACCCTGGAGATCACTCAACTTTTTGAAGACAGTTCAACAAGTTGAAGAGTGTCTCTTCCAGCAGCTCAGCTTGTCTAAGAGTGCTTTTCAGCAGTCCTTTTTGATCACGTGAGTTCAGGGAGAGAGGAACCTAGTAAATATGGTCAGTTTCAGGGACTTTCTGAAGCTTTTACTTGTTTACTACATGAGTTTTAATGATTTAGCCCATAGGATGAAACTTTTCACCTTTATTAAGATATGTTGTGTCTCCAGGAGCTTCCGAGCAAAATGAAACTTTCATCTACGTGGCAATTGCTACAAAATAAAAGTCCAAGAAATGGCTGTCTAGCAGGTTGTCAGTGTTACCTACATGTCAACATTTAGGCATTATTTACCTTCATATCACAAGGATGGGGAATAGAGTAAAGTAAAATAATTTGAGAGAGGAAACACATAAATTGCAATATGATGTATTATGCTGAAATTGTATTAGTGTTATTGTAATTAAACTCTAACTGTTCCAAATTTTAAATGTAGTTCCATTATAGAACCATATGTGTAGGAAAAGACATATATATACATATATGTATATATATGGGTATTGTACTGGCTGGTTTTGTGTGTCAACTTGACACAGGCTGGAGTTATCACAGAGAAGGGAGTTTCAGTTGGGGAAGTGCCTCCATGAGATCCAGCTGTGGGGCATTTTCTCAATTGCCCCTTGTGGGTGGTGCCATCCCTGAGCTGGAGGTCTTGGGCTCTATAAGAGAGCAGGCTGAGCAAGCCAGAAGAAGCATGCCAGTAAGAAACATCTCTTCGTGGCCTCTGCATCAGCTCCCGCTTCCTGACCTGCTTGAGTTCCAGTCCTGACTTCCGGTGATAAACAGCAATGTGGAAGTAAGCTAAATAAACCCTTTCCTCCCCAACTTGCTTCTTGGTCATGATGTTTGTGCAGGAATAGAAACCCTAAGACAGATATATACCTTTAAAGGCTAGGCTTATAGCCAAAAATATAAAAACATATAGATATAGAATATATAGATATAGATATAGATAAATATAGATATATATAAATATAGAATATATAGATTGAGATAAAGATAGAATGTGTGTATGTATCTATATACATATTACATACAAATATATATATATATATATATGCACACTTGTATGTGTGTGTTTGTATGAGTGTATTCACATCTATCCTTGTTTTCAGAAATCCACTAAGGGTCTTGTAATGTAGTGTTTACAAATAAAAGAAAACCACCATGTTTTCCAGAAACAGGAAAAATTAGTGTTATTCTTTTTGTTATTAACTTCTATATTACTTTGGTGCCTTGGAATATTAATTTGTTCAGATGGTAACACTAAAAATCTCCTCTATGTTAGTAATATGCTATTGGTTATTTATTAATGACTCCATTTAATTCTCATTTGTTTTCCCACATTTAAAATAAGCAAACATTATCATTAGTGTATTTTACATGAAATGATTTTATTATATTGAATTCTGTATTTAAATGCTAATAATTGCTATCAATGAAAGCAAATATAATTTTGACCCATCAAATTCATGCTACTAATTTTATTACATTTAGTAATGATCTCTTCCAGCTTTCAAAGATAGATTTACTGATGAAATATGTTTAAAACATTACAAATTTTATCTGAACATGAAAAATATTTCAAAATCATTTATCAAACTAAGAGAGATCGAATATAACATTCTTGGCAACCTGGATTCTTAGAAATCCAATTATTAGGATAAATGCCAAATTTGATTTTTATTTTAAATTATAAACCCTCTCTTTGTCTATAAATGCTTTTCATTCATTAACTAATTTTTCTGAGGACTACTGAGCTTACTATTCATATAGCATAATTTCATGTATGTACCAAAAGAGATATAAATATTAAATATACATATATATGGCTATATTCACTTTAAAATAACAAATATAGTTCCACATATAGCAATTGTACAATATATTCATACCAATTGCTATGCTGTTAATTTTCTCTGTGTTAGTAATTGGCCAAGACATGACTAAACCCCTGCAAATCTGACAAAACTCCCCAGACTTTCTCATATTACTCTATTGGTATGGGGAAATAATGATTTCAACATTTTATTTCTATGTCTGAAAGAATAATAGTGTGGTTACCAGAAATAGGAAACTCACATAGAGAAACAATAATTTAGAAAATAGAGAAATTTTTATTTTGAGTATATAGTATTTATTTGAGGCATATAGTGAGCCAGACATTTATAGTTAAAGTAGCATAGAGGAAGTTCAAACTGGAGTTAGAACTTCCATAACAGTACCAAATCCACTGATGAAACTTCTTAGAGAGCAAAATAATCGTAGCATCACCAGGAAATATGCCTCTTGTTCCAGTTGTCTCTATCTTCATGTTAACAACAACAAAATAAATAAAAGGATGCCATTAATACTATTAAAAGGATAGATTGACTAAACTATCAATTAAGGAGGTGTGTACATAGAAATAAGATTTAATCAAACACAAACATTAGTTATGCTTGCTCAGTAAAACAGACAATAAAAACAAGCCAAAGGCAGTGCTTCATAAAGTGCTCAGAGTCTCTTTGCTATGTGCTTACAAGAGTTCATTTCCATTACCATAAGCAATTCAAATGAGTGAAGTGTCCCTCTAAATTACAGTTAATATGTACCAATATAAGGGTGATTATTGAAATCCCAGAAACTTCACCAATTTCTCAATTCTATCACTGAAGTATGTCATATATTTCATTATCTTCATATCTATGGTTTTAATATAAAATTTCTTCTAGAGTGAAGAGAGTCTTTGTTCTGAGAGGTTATGCATGATCAATCTCCAGTTGATTTACCTTACTTTGGTGAATAAAATCTCACAGCACCAAGGAAATCAACTAGAAAGCTACTCATTAGTGGGTATTTTTCTATTTGGAATATTTGATTCACAAGGAGTAGATGAAGAGGTACTCCAAATACAATGTGACAAAGATTTAAAAACAATTCTTTCTCAGTATCTCTGCTTTCCCCAATGGTAAATGGAATTAAAGTATTTAAATAGAAGGACATGAAGAAACTAGAGTTTTGCATATTAAAATGAATGGTAGAGTTACAAAGCAAACTTTCTGAGCAGGATAAGGATATGAGATGGGAGATGGAAGGGGTTAGAGGGAGATATAACAAAACTAAAGATGGATGAAAGCATCCATATGAATACCTATGATTTTGTAAACTAATTTAAAGATATATTCTAAAATAGAGTTTGAATGAAGGTACCCTGCATAAGGGGATAGAAAAAAAAAAAAAAAAACTCCATGTTCCAGGTGTAGGATACTTCCCATGAGTTGTTGAGGAGGACCTCAGAAGCCCCCAAATGATTTTTTTGCCATTGCTTTTGGTTGCCCAACAGAATTATATGATAACACCTATTTCTCAAGACAGCATACACGTTGGTTACAAGATAAAGAGTAATCAAACTAGAACTAACTATCCTGGAAGCTTCATCCCTAACAACTAAGTTTCATAGTGCCTGTAAGTACTATGCAGGCTGTTGAAGAAGAAAAGTTATTGACCATCTTCCTCTGTTACACAGTGCAAGATCTACAATATCAACCTGCTAAGCAAGATGTATCCACTAATGTCACTAATGTAATGGTGGCATGAGTGCTGTGGAGTTAACCAACTATTTCTTGATTGGATTTGAGGATTGTTCCATAGAAGACAATTCATGCCTGACACTGTAGACCACATCAAAAATCCATGGCTGGGAGGTCATTGGCCAGGTCAGGTAGGGAAACCTACTATTGTTAGTTTGCTAAATGGGCATGGTGCTAACTGCCTTCTAAATATTCATTGATATACTCGTATACTAGTGCTGCTCATTGTCTCTGTCAGACAGACTTCTGTTTATAGTAGATAATACTCAATGCAGAGACTCATAAGTGGCCAAACTGCTGAGCCTAAAGAACAGTTGAGAACCCAGTCCTAAACAACTTTAGCTTTGAAGGGATCCAAAACTCAGGGAATGATAAGGAAACGGAGACAAAAAGAGAATGTAAGGTCTGTAAGATCAGAAAATATGCAGTAAAACACTTGTTTGTTTGCTTTTAGATGGCATAGTCATTGGACCCATTAGTTCTTAGCAGCAGCAGCAGTACTTATTTGAACCCATCAGCAGACATCATGGATGGGGTAGGACTGAGGCCCCATCTCTCCTCAGGTAGTTATAGGTGCATCATAACACTGTGTGATGTGGCCAGACTAAGTTTCCCCTACTCAAGTAAAGACTACTCCATACAAGCTCAGGTAAGGAGTCAATATGATTCAGAATGATTACTGGGAAAATGTTTTGCAAAAGAGAGAGGAGGTTAAGTGAGTACAGTGTTGGGGGTGTGATCATAATACATCATGTTTATAAGCATCAAATTATGAAGGAATAAGTGTTTAAAAGATTAACAAAATGAGTGTTTGGGCAGACAAATAGGCATTTAAGTTTTCTGAAAGAGTCCCAGTCTAAATTGTTTGGAGTTGGGTCTTTTTTTTCCAGAGAACTCGTTTGGGGAAGAAAATCACTTTATGAAAATAGCAGAAGAAATTGAGGTGTGCAGTTGCTCTTAGATGAGGAAATCAAAGCTTTGTTTTATATTGCAGTGATGTTAATGACTGAACATTGCAGTTAGATGGTGCAGCTGGGGAACTTGTACTGGCTCTCCTTCTTACTCTAACATTTCACTCCATAATTTGTAGTGTGGAGACAATGGTCTAGAAGGCCATCAAGTCAACTTTAAATTCTGTCTAATATGCCATTAAAAATTTAAGTAGTCTAGTAACGTTCTGTCCAATTCTTAATAAATTCACAAAGAGGGGTCAAGTTGAAGAATGTTGTGATACATTTGATAACACTGAAGAACATTGAGAAAACCAACTGCCTTTGATTTATTTTCTCCTGTGAAACAATAATGCCTTTATATTTTTGAGGTTTCTTTTCTCATACAACACAACATAGAAATAGTAAATGAACACAGACAGAAATCTGTAAAGACCTGAGGCCTGACAAAGATTACTTCCTTGAGCAAATTCTCCCTAGGCTCCTCTAGGCTTTGTTCTTCAGTGGGTCCCAGCAACAACCTATAAAAATCTGGGCAGGATCCAGTAGCAGAGTATTTACTCAGCATGCACAAGGGCATGAATTCCATTCCAACACTCGAGGTAAAATATAAAAACATGAGTAAATACTAATATACTCTCTAACAATCTAATGAGCTTTCCATAATGATCTTACTATCCCTACCATTAAAAAATTTGCATGCAAAAACTGTGGACACCCAAAGCATTTTGACTTTATTCCAGCCAACTCCTAAAGAAAGTGCATTTGTGGAGAAGTCTGCTATTGATAAGGCAAATCTGAGAGAATAGACGGTTTCCTAAGCACCAGTCACCCACAACCCCCATTTCTAGTGTTTTCTTCTCTGATTCCATGGGAGCCCAGGTTGATCTCACTCCTTCTTCATCATTTACCATCTCAAATATCCAATAACTGCTAAAAAAAAGTCAAATATGAGTCTGGTTCTACTAGATCCTCTGTTCTGCTCCATGAATATACCACTGATTAAAATTTGTCCTTCACACTTTTCAAGTCTGCCTCTGTTTACCCTTAACAGACTTTGAGTGATGACCTCATCCTGGGGCTTTTATAGCATGGTTATAACTCTGGAAACACCTCCCTGCATCCTTGAGGATAAATCATTTTTTCATAAGCATTTTACTTTCCTTCAAGCTGGCAGTCAGAAAAAAAACTGTATGAGATTTAAAGACACTTTTTTATACAATTCCTATCTATAAATTATTTCAGGCTATTATTGTCTGAGGCTAGTATGCCACCAGATAAACATGGGTCTCCTATTCACGATGCTGTCCCATGTAGTAAGGAGAGAACTGTAGGGGACTCATTTGATTCCCACCAAAGGTGTCTCTGGTCATGATAGGACAAAGAACTTCATCTCTGAAGTTCTGAATCCTGGGTCCTTCAGCATGAGAGCTGATGATGCTGAATGATTATACCTGGTGTAAGGAATACAGTAATATTTCAGGAGGATTTGCTGCGAGTAAGCACATATCACAAAATTTACATACTCTACCTCATTGATCTTTAAATATCACTTACTAGGAGCCAACACCGATGAAACACTGCTGGTTTGACAAAACGAAATCAGAAACAGGTATCTTAAAACACTTGCAGAAGTTGAAGAACAAAGACTGTTCTACTCCAAATTTCTACTCTGTAACGTCATTCTACTACTGTGACTTGGCATACAGTTTTAATTCCTGTATCTTTTCAAAATGGCAAGCTCCATTCCATATGATCTCCATCTTTTGCATTTATTTCTGTTTTTAATGAAATATGCTTTTTATTTTTTTATTATTTTCTTTATTTATATGTAAATTTCTCATTTCACAGTTTCCCCTCCAAAAAAACAAAGAAACAAACAGAAACAACAAAAACAAACCCCTGTTGCCTCCTCCCTCCCCATGCCTGCCACCCCACCCTCTCCCACTTATTGGCCCTGGCATTCCCCTACACTGGGGCATAGAACCTTCACAGGGCCAAGATCCTCTCCTCCTATTGATGATTGAATTTGCAATCCTCTACTATACACATGCTGCCAGAACAATCAGACCCCTCCACGTGCATCTCTTGGTTGGTGGTTGAGACCCTGGGAGCTCTGAGGGTACTAGTTAGTTGATATTCTTGTACGTCCTAAGGGGCTGCAAACCCCTAAGCTCCATTGGTCCTTTCTCTAACTCCTTCACTGGGGACCCTGTACTCAGTTCACTGGATGGCTGTGAGCCTCTACATCTGTATTAGTCAGGTACTGTCAGAGCCTCTCAGGAGATAGCTATATTTAGGCTGGTTTGCCCTTCCTTCAGTCTCTGCTCCATAGTTAATCTCTGCAACTCCTTCCATGGGCATTTGGTTCCCCCTTTTAAGAAGAAATGCAATGTCCAACTTTTGGTCTTCCTTCTTCTTGAGTTACTTGGGGTTTGTGGGTTGTTCTTCCTGTATTCCAAACTTCTGGGCTAATAACCACTTATCAGAGAGTGCATACTGTGTTTGTTCTTTTGTGACTGGGTTACCTCACTCAGGATGATATTCACCAGATCCATCCATTTAACTAAGAATTTCATACATTTACTGTTTTTAATAGCTGCGTTAGTACTCCATTGTGTATGTGTATCCACAATTTCTGTATCCACTCTTCTGATGAGGGACATCTGGGTTGTTTCCAGGTTCTGGCTATTATAAATAAGGCTGCTATGAACATGGTGGAGCATGTGTCCTTATTACATGTTGCAGTATCTTTTGGGTATATGCCCAGGAGTGGTATAGCTGGGTCCTCTGGTAGAACTATGTCCGATTTCCGGGGGAACCGCCAAACTGATTTCCAGAGTGGTTGTACCAGTTTGCAATCCCACCAGCAATTAAGTAATGTTCCTCTTTCTCCACAACCTCTTCAGCATCTGCTGTCACCTGAGCTTTTTATCCTAGCCATTCTGATTAGTGTGATGTGGAATCTCAGGGTTGTTTTGATTTGCATTTCCCTGATGACTAAGGATGTTGAACATTTC
>NW_022196896.1:28801384-28803820 GCF_008632895.1 Mastomys coucha | reverse complement strand
TTTCCTCCTGCTTCCAATGGTTAGCATTTGAGTTGCCAATGGAAAATCAGGAGAAAGCAAATCACAGGGACTACCATAAGGATATTTTAGGGGCCAAATAGAGACTGCTGTCATCAAGAGGCAGGTAGGAGTAGAGATGAAGCAAAGGGCCCTGCTCTCCAGCCCAGAAACCGAGTGAACAACTGCAACATGTATGGCTGTCAGGGCTCAAGCCCTAGAACTTGAGGTTCAAATATGAGGACCTGATGGCACACAGTGCAATGTATGATGGAAGTGTCAATCATTGTGATTTGATCAGTAAGTAATGCATATATAGAAATGTCATACCGTATAGAATACATCATTGTACCATTTATCAAAATGTTCTTTAATGTTTAATGACACATATTGTATGCCAAACTCAACTGATTATATTGTACCCCACAATATGTATAAATACAGTAATAGTTTTTAAAAGAGAATGATTATAAGACATCTAACACAATAACCTGATTATTGAAATGTTGTAACTTTGGGTAATATTAATTGTTATATCCTAAAAGTTGTGTGTATAAAAATATATATTGTTTGTTCTACTAATTGGCAATTACTTAAAGATATTGTTAAGTGGAATGTAACTCAACATGGGGATTTACAGAAGATAAGAATAAGATCCCTTTATTGTGCAATTGCATAGAAGTAAATCTAAAACACATGCCAATCCTTTCATGTTCTCTTTAATAGACATCTTGAGAGGTTTGGAATGGAAAAATAATAGAAGAATGCAATCTATCCCCAGCAGGTGACCTGAGAACCCAGCCGAAGCATGTATTGTTAAAGATGTTGAATGTGGACATTAAAATTATAAACAAAGGCACAGACATACTTTGTTTGAGTGTGGACACTATTACCATCACATTAACCTCTGTGGCACCTTTAACTTGCTTATTTCACAACAGTTTTACCTGTGGCTCCCTTCATATCAGCCTGAGACCTGCTCAGATATTTCTTGAAGCTCTGTAATGTATTATAGCCTGAAGGTATGTCAAAATGGGCGTCTTCGGCGCAGACAACTACACCACCTTCTCTACCAGATCCTATTCATTTTGATTGCTATACCCAGTCCCATCAGCAAAATGAGGGGGGCTGGAGTAAAGTGATTTTCTTTTTCTGCTGAGCCAATTTTTCTTCATATGTTCAGCAGTGCAGCAAAAGTTAATTCATTCTAAAGCACACGGATTTCCAGCAACATTGTCAATATTACTATGTTCCTTTGCAGCTCTGGCCTAGTCAGTTTATTAGATGAAGGGAAAATACAGATGGGCTGATGAGCAGCACATCATTTTGTTATAGTAGAAAAAAAAGCTATTGAAGAGACTGTCTGAGGCCTTCTCTCTGTTCCACATATAGACCTCCTCTCAAGTTCAGTGGTTAGTCCTATTTGTTGTTTTAGCTCACTTTCTTCCAGTTAGCTAAGCTATTCCTAGCTCTTTAACATAAGATAGGGTGTATCCCCCCCCCTTAAGAGTGGCAAAAAGAAAGCCTAGCAGTCATTCCCATTTGGGTCTCAATTGGATTTAAAAGAAAGAGTTCAATATGAACGCTTTAGGGAATGTACTTCCACCAACAGAGTTTTGCACAAAGCAGAGAGAAAAACAAACAAACAAACAAACAAGATGCTGCTTTTGGCATCTGGAAATGAATCCATTTATGGTTCCCAAACAACCGAAAAGAAAAATGCTAAATAAACATCTTTTGAAATCTGGAACCTCCACATTAAAGCAAGCATAGCCATTACCTCCTGAATTTCAGGGTAAGTGGAGTGCCAGAGAAAGTGAGGCATGGCTGAAGTCTATTTCCTCTGCATGGACAGTGAAAAGAAAACCAATCTGACCTTGAGTGGAATACAATGATCTGAAGCCAGACACACAGATAGACTTTCAGAGACTTCCAGCGTATTAGCAAGATTAATTTTATTCATAACACACAATGCAGATAGATCCCTTCCATTTAATGTGGCATTAAATAGGAAAATAGTAATTGCAATTGAAAATTTTTATTCTGTCCAAGGACCTTTTCTAGATGAAACAAGATGTATGTAGGGGTGATCTTTAACAGGGATTGATGCCCACTATGGAGGGACAGAGCTGGATTCCATAATGCATGGAGCTTTTCCACAGGTGCAACATGGTAGAAACCTGTGATCAGAGTTCAGTGCATTTCATCTCTGCCATGCCATAGTGCCATAAAACATGCAGTCATGTTTTGGATGCATTTTTGCCTCCAAAATGTTTATATTCTAGAAAAGACAAACAGTATCTTTTGGATATATACCCAGGAGTGGTATAGCTGGGTCCTCCGGTAGAACTATGTCCAATTTCCGAGGAAACGCCAAACTGATTTCCAGAGTGGTTGTACCAGTTTGCAATCCCACCAGCAATTAAGTAATGTTCCTCT
>NW_022196896.1:28794992-28800809 GCF_008632895.1 Mastomys coucha | reverse complement strand
TCAACAGAGGAGTGGATACAGAAATTGTGGTACATCTACACAATGGATTACTACTCAGCTATTAAAAAATTAAATGTATGAAATTCTTAGTTAAATGGATGGATCTGGAGAATATCATCTTGAGTGAGGTAACCCAGTCACAAAAGAACACAGTATGCACTCTCTGATAAGTGGTTATTAGCCCAGAAGTTTGGAATACAGGAAGAACAACCCACAAACCCCAAGTAACTCAAGAAGAAGGAAGACCAAAAGTTGGACATTGCATTTCTTCTTAAAAGGGGGAACCAAATGCCCATGGAAGGAGTTGCAGAGATTAACTATGGAGCAGAGACTGAAGGAAGGGCAAACCAGCCTAAATATAGCTATCTCCTGAGAGGCTCTGACAGTACCTGACTAATACAGATGTAGAGGCTCACAGCCATCCAGTGAACTGAGTACAGGGTCCCCAGTGAAGGAGTTAGAGAAAGGACCAATGGAGCTTAGGTGTTTGCAGCCCCTTAGGACGAACAAGAATATGAACTAACTAGTACCCTCAGAGCTCCCAGGGTCTCAACCACCAACCAAGGGATGCACGTGGAGGGGTCTGATTGTTCTGGCAGCATGTGTATAGTAGAGGATTGCAAATTCGATCACCAATAGGAGGAAAGGACCTTGGCCCTGTGAAGGTTCTGTGCCCCAAGGTAGGGGAATGCCAGGGCCAATAAGTGAGAGAGGGTGGGGTGGCAGGCATGGGGAGGGAGGAAGCAACAGGGATTTGTTTTTGTTGTTTTTGTTTGTTTCTTTGTTTTTTAGAGGGGAAACTGGTAAAGGAGAAATTTACATGTAAATAAAGAAAATATCTAGTAAAAAATAAAAAAAAAAGAAAAGATAAATAGATGAAACCATCACAACATCTATTTGTTAGAATAAATCAGACATGAACATAGTGCTGATAAATTCAGCACATTAAATTTTTTGTGTGTTTCAATTTTTTTTCAGAGGAAATGATGGTTTTCTTGCTTCAGTCAGAATTCTAGTTTCAAGACTCCAAATGAGTTCCAGGGCTGAAGAGCTTATGCTAGTAAATGACTGGTCAAAGTAAAATTAATACAAATTAACAAAATAAAATAACTCAAATTCAAAATAAAATTGTTGACTCATTATCAATATGATACATGTGTATGATGTGACCAAAAGCATCTTGTAGGAATGACCATTTTGTATACTTAGACATTTGGAACTTCCCATTGGGTCCCAGTTACTCTCTGAAATGGATAAGACAAGACACTTGGCTGGATTCCACATGCAATAGTCTTGTTATTCTCTGAGTGAATTTACACTCATCCATACATTGACTACTGATTGTATTCTTACATTTTACCATAGAATACATAACATGCTTTGTTGAATTTTTATTGTTAGCCATTATCATGCTATTCTATAGCCAAAAGTGGGAAGAAATAAGAGTAGAACAATTGAATAAAAAGCAGAACTGTGTCATAGTAAAGGGAAGTATAAAGTATTTCATTCACATATATATATTTCTTGGTGAATTGTGAGATAGGTGTGGTTTTGTTTGTCTGCCTTTTTAAGTGGCCTATTGTTAACCTAAACCAAGCATATGGCAGAGGCTTGATATGACATAAGACGTTTGGGCTTCAGAGTAAGAAAAGCAGCATGAAACCACAGCTCTATTGTTTATCAGTGGCACTAGGTTAGATAATGAATCTTTTTGTGACTTGATTCTCCGAATTTAAAAGCCAATCTAAGAAGTATTGCTTTGTATCTCTTTATTTAAATGACCCAGTGGATCAAATTCCTCCCCTTAAAGTAGAAATCTCTTCCTTGTACTACAAAAAGGCAACAACGCAGAGACCAAGGTTTATGCAACAGAAGATAGTTTAGTTCTTAACTAAAGTTAAAATAGAATTTTTAAAAAAGCAGAAACAACGGGAGAAGAGGAAGAAAAGATAATTGAAAGTGAACCAAATCAAAGCAAGCGACTAAGCTGCAAAGCTCCTGAGAAACCTGACTCAATTCTGAGATACTTAAAATAATGATGACTAAGCCTTTTAATATATGCCCACATAGAGCCAAGATTCGCATGTAGAAACATTTAATTTAGAAACTAGGGAAATGCTACAATCTGGATGGGCACAGACCAAGTTATCACAAGAAAATTTATTTCCATACATGAAGTTGGAATAAATCTATTTTAATGAAGGCTCCAATTGTCCTTTCCTAGATCAAACCATATGTAATTTAGAGAATTTTGATGTGCTTCATTTGAAAAACATCTTTAATGTCTCCACAAGGCAACTCCCAGAGATAGAACAAGCTTTTGGAACACCCACAAGAGAAGTGTGATTCAAATTAGTCCTCAAGCTGTTCAAATAAGGAGCTACAGCTGAAAGTATTGCAGTTCGACAGGGAGATACATGTATTTTAAAAGTTACTTATATCTACCAGATAAGCCTGACAAGATGAACCAAAAAATGAAACCCAAATGAATAGTGTAGATTAATGAGTGAATTCTTCTAATCCTGGGAGCAAGACAAGATCACTGAGAAGATAAATAATTCTTGTTTAAATCTGGTGACTTCTGCCACCATTCTTCCTGAAAGTAGTCCCTAAAATATTATTATTCTTGGGCATGACACAATTTGGATTGAATTGTACTGCCTGATTTGATTAATTTCTAATTGAGCCTCCAATTGTATTTCCTTCCCTCCCACTTCTAGGACATGGCATAACTCTATAATCAGAATATTTTGTCCACATCCTCATTGTGCCATGGCTTCTCCTCATTTTCTAATCACAGTTGTCATCGCAGATTAACAAACAGAAGAGCTCTGTGTTGGCATAATTTTCTGACTTAGGCACTCAAAAATATAGTTTTAGCTGCACTGTTAACTTTCAGACATGAGTGAATCACTTGACCTTGCTAGCCCAATTCTTGGAGTCAAGGGTTGGCTTTTCATTTCTAAGGTCCTTTTCTGCACAGTTACCCTATGATTCTATAATGTATTTCTAAGCAGTTTGCTTAATCACACAATTACCCAGTAGTCCTCCAGACCTGGAAGGGAATGATTACTTGCCAGGGGCATTGCAGAGGGTATTTGTGAATTAACAGGAGGTCAGGTTTTAACCTCTGAGGTCGGTGAAACTCTGATTCTATTCTGGCTCCTGTACTGGATGTTTCCTGGCCCAATGTTCTACCCATCAGGAGGACATTACCTACTCTTGGAAGCAACCAGTTTCTAGTTCATTAATGGAGAGATAACAGGCATTAAAAATCAAGCTGTTTGAATAAGTGATAAATATAAACCATTACCAACTTGTCCTCATACTAAAATAATTGCATACGGAATCATTGTAAAATAATCTTGCCATGAGAAATAAAGAAAACAGAGGTATCATTTTGGTGCCCCCAAGTGGAGATCCATGATGGCTGCAGTTAAATTACATCTTATAAAGTATTTCAGGGCATCTGGCAGACACACACCTAGACCTTTGGCGCTCTTGCATTTTTTATGTTGTATAGATTATAGAAGGTATTCTAGAAATTTTGGGTCTCTTCATGAACACTGTGCAGTTATCTAAGAATGGACAGAGGTATATGACCATTTCCAAGTTAGTCTTCTGACTAACAGGGTTTGAATATCTAAGGAAAAAAAAAAGCATTTCAGTGCATTCTCCAAGGATATTGTTAGCATCTCTTCTGTTCATTTGCACCAAATCTTCAGCAATCACTATTAACATTGCTTACTTTGGACAAACATTTTGTTTTTTCTTCATTTCTTTTAAATTTCATCGTATTGGTACACTTTGATATTAGGTATTTAGACTTTGTGGGCTTTACAAAGACTAAACACAATGATATAAATAAATCATAAAACATATGCTGGACTAAGTAATAACTAAATAAAACCTCTTATGAGTCCCTACTGTAAGAAAGATAATCTGTTAAGCAAACAATCCTACAACCCAAAAGAACAGCCAAACAGAAGCAGGTTGCTTATATGCTAGGCAAAAGGACTCCCTTAAAGTGTGACAGAAGATACAACAAAGAAAAAAGGGAACCAATACCATAAGGGGTGCTCAGTAGTTCAGTCAAAATATCCTGAGATATATCTGAAAGAATTGTGTGTTCCAGAACACCAAGTACCTATGTTCTGGATTAAGATAGTCTAGGAAGGCTTTTGGGGGTAAAAATGGAAATTAGAGGAGATAAAGGGGAGCAGTGGGGTGATGTTTTAGGTTTCTAGGTTAGGAAATCATGTAAATAATCACAGCATGAAAGTTGGAAGATTTGCTTGAAGAATAATGAATTGTGCTGAAGCAAATTATTAGGAATTATAAGTAACTATAGATTTTAGTCAAAATTAAAGTGTAAGCTATAAGTCATGAAGCAAAACTTTTTCTTTGATTAATATTCACACCACAATTGTTTATCTCATAGGCTGGGATTAGTAAGATCAGCACACTTTTGTCTCTCCTTCTTCTTCACAGAGCTGCAACAGCCATTGCTAGGCAACCACTGCACTGTCACTGACTAAGCACTGTGGGACCTTAGAATCTGTTTCAATAGCTTTAGCAAAAAATGATGCTTCAACAGGATTGTCTCAAAAGATAAAACCAACTTATGTCTCTTGCACCAGCTTTGATGGTAAAAGTAGGAAGGCCCACACCTAATAAGGATTGGTAAGTATTAGTCAGAACTGATCCTGCTTGAGACTACAGACAGCATTCAGTGACCATTTATCATATCAATCTAGAACTCAGGTGATGGGTGTTCATATATAGTACAATAAGCATTCACGGGGGGGGCTGTTGTGTGCCAAGTTATGTATTACAATCTGGGAGCCTCTAGGAAGGAGGATGAAGACGATGGAAAGACCAGTTGAAAGTGTCAATAGGATCATAATGACATAAAAGCTAAAGCTGAAAGGTACAACTAATATAGAAGGGAGAAAAAACTAAGCTGTGTTAGAAGTAAATAAAAAAATCTAAGAGTGCACAAAGGGAAAAGTCCAATGAGCAAGATGAATTATGAAAAATATACACTAATGATACAGGGAAATAGGAGATATTCATGAAGAAAACAGTAAAGGGTTGATCGCAGAGCTAGAAAAAGACCAAGGAAAAAGAAAGGCTGCATTCTCAGAAGCCAAAAGGTGACTTTAAAAAATGTTGTGGCCTACCATTGTGCACATAGTTCTTACGATAGAATTTATTGGACTTGACAATTAGAACATTACTGGTAACATGAATAAATGATGTGTTTACATTGCAGAGTTGCAAAGCATAAATAGCAGTTAAAACATCAGAGGAAATGGGTACTAGAGTGCCTTCTCCCTAAAACACTCCATGACCATGATGACAAGAAAGTCAGTGTGAGGAAGCCAGTGTGAAAAGACAAAGTAGACGGCCCAGCTGCTGAGATTTGAGCAGGAATGTGGCAGAAGGCCAGTCAGACAGTCTTGAAATTAATGAAAGAACATCCTGTTTTTCAAGGAGGAAGTCAGAGTGAGGCTAGTAATAGACAAAAACATAAGAAAGGTCATCAGAGAAAATGGAATACTTAACCTTTCTATCAAATTGTCCTTCTTCCTTCTTTTTTAGTATGATTTAAGAATTTCAAATATGAAGATTTATTCATTGATCCTAAAATAGATTCTTGTCATGTTTGTCCCTTTCCTCAGCTCCTACCAGATCCCCCCTCGCCTTCCTAAATCCACTTTCTCTCTCTCTCCCTCTCCCTCTCCCTTTCTCCCTCCCTCCTCTCTCTCTCTGTCTCTCTCTCTCCCCTCTCCCTTCCTCCCTCCCTCCCTCCCC
>NW_022196896.1:28750015-28794941 GCF_008632895.1 Mastomys coucha | reverse complement strand
CCCTCTCTCTGTCTCTCTCTCTCAAAAGCAGTCAAAAATACCAAAACAACAACAAGAAAAAAAACTCACACACACATACATTAAAAAACTCACAAAAATTTACAAAACAAAATACACATGTAAAAGACCAATAAGACAAAATAACATTGACTTTGGTTGTGTTGGCCATCTATTTATTACCAAACAGAAGTGTTGTTAATATACTCAATGAGATCCCATCAGAGAAAATTAATTTTTCATTTGTATTCATGTGTCAATTGAAGATAGCTTCTTCACTAGAAGTAGGAGCCCATGACTACCTTCCCCTCTGTGTATTGGAACCCTTTCTGACTCGAATCCTTGTAGACTCCGTGTGTGCTGACACAGTATCTATGACTTCATAGATGCATTGGTCCTGTTGTGTTGGGAAGACATCCATGAGTACTGCATTTATATCTTTTCTATCCTACACTACACTTTCCAATTCCTTCTGTAGCACCACTGCCTCTCAGCTTCATGATAACATCTTTACTTAAATACACACACACACACATACACACACACACACACACACACAAGAAGAGAGAGAGAGATCTGCTTTTAATGTGGAGTGTGTGTGTGTGTGTGTGTGTGTGTGTGTGTGTGTGATGTGTTATCAATTCTGTTGCTTTAGGAAACTCTGACTAGTACAAGGTGCTATAGAGATAAGAAGTCAAATAATATAGGCCTCTGTACACCATGGAAAAATCTTCGGTATTGTTCTTTGTTCAGAGGCAGTGATTTAAAATTGATGTCACTTAAATAACAAATGCAAACAATGGAATAAATTATATTCTGGTGCTTTTTTTCCAATATGGAAAATGAACCAGAAAGAAAAAATGGGAACCACAGGTGGAGAAAGATGGGTGTGGTCTAAGGTTGTGGTAGTGAAGATGGAGAGAGAAAATAGACAATTTTTTAAATTATTTCTATCACGCCTACTTAAGGATTAATTGTAGGATAGGATAAGATAACTGTAGGATGGAGAGGAATGGTTTCAGCTTAGTATGGTGGGAGGTAGGGTTGTTCCATAGGTGAACGAAGACTAGCATTGGAAGGAACAAGATCTGAAGGAAACTAGAGATGTGCTAAGTGTGAGGCAAACATCATTGAAATGGAGTTTGGCAGCAGAGGAATCAGAGGAGAGGGTATTTAAATAAGGAGCATGTAATCAGGATGACTATTGGGGTTGACTGGAAATGTGATCACCAAGACACAATATGCAGAGAAGTGAAGGGCAAAGTGCCCAGCACCATCAGCCCATAAGGTAGTCACTTGAAGCATTAACAGCTTTGGACTTGAGACAGTTCTATCCAGAGCACCTGAGCCAGGATCCATGCACAGCACTCCAAGATCTCAATATGAGTGTCTCACCTAGACCTGCTTCAGAGTTGTGTTGGTCAAAATTTCAGTATGCAAAATGTTTAAAATGGTGCTTGGTTTGCTGCTTTCTGCTCATCAACATGTTTAACATGTTGGCTTGCATGGGTTCACCATCTAATGCAGTGAATAGAGCAGGTATGGGCTTTGGAATCTTCTGTGGTACTACATAAAAATTAATATAAAGTCTGTGTTAGACTCGCTCTAGTTTGGTTTTATACAGAGCAAAAGAAAATGTGTAAAATAGCAGAAGTAAAGATGATGAACAGCAAAGATAGAAGCCCTTGAAAGATTACAGCAGAGAGAGACAGAGAGACAGACAGAGAGAGAGAGAGAGAGAGAGAGAGAGAGAGAGAGAGAGAGAGAGAGAAACTTTTACAAAAGAAGGGAAGCAAATTCCCAGGATTGAAATAATCTCTCTACAATCCATGGTTACTAATTTTTATTTAAGATTTTACTCCTTCTCTGAATCCAACTATAATGGCTTTATTCTGGCTATTACAGAATACCTAATACCCAAAGGTGTTTTTACATCATAAAGCATCTTAGCACATTATTAGGGTAAATTAGCTAGCAAAAGAATGAGATATTAATCCTGTAAAGGCCACATCACACTGATTATAAGAGGCCAATAAAACAGAATTATTTCCTTTAATAGTTAAATGTCATTGAGGGAAATAGACAGCCATACCTTTTGCTCTATAATAGAGTAGTCTTTATTTATTTATCTATCTATCTATCTATTTATTTATTTTCTAGTTCTATTTCTCAACTCTTTGGAGTTTGTTTACCATTTGACATGGAGTGGTATGGTCTACTCCATGCCACTTTGTGCATGATAAGACTGAAATAGGAAAATCAGACAGACAGCCCCGGAGAAACCCACTATCGCTCTATCACATGAAATACACGCTTTTTGCAAGAACTTTACTCAGAATTTTGGTGATCAATTTTCTTTCTTCATTTGTTTACAGGTAAGGCAAGCCATGAGAGAGATTTGAGCAACTTATCCAATATTACCAATTCTTGGAAGTCTGGGCAGGAGGTAAAAACATGAATTTCTAATCCATTGCTCAAGCCTGGGTCTTGCTGCTTTCTTTCTGCTCATCTGCTCAGTGACAGTCTAGTGTCTGTTTAGATTTCTATCTATAATCAGAAACTAACGATGACTGCAATTTCTTCTGTGTCTTAGAAATAATTCACTTGCATCATCATTAAAATGGATTTCAAGATGGGCTCAGGTCTAAGTACCAGAAGAACTATGTAACAAACCCCTACCGTAGCCTTCTGAGATACATACTAATATTGCCCCTATGCTGGGGACCTGACAGTAGGCGTAGACTCAGTTAACAAGTAGTTGGGCTCTGGTGATTTGAAAAGGAATGGTCCCCATAGACTCATTTGTTTGAATGCTTGTCCCATTGGGAATGGCACAATTAGGAGATGTGGCCTTGTTGGAGTACTTGTGGCCTTCTTGGAATAAGTGTGATATTGTTGGAGGAGGTGTGTCACTAGGCAGTGGCCCGTGAGGTCTCAGAAGCTCAAGTAGTTCACTTCCTGCTGCCTTCCAGATGCAGAGCTCTCAGTTTCTTCTCCAGCACCATGTCTGCCTGTAGGCAGCTGTATTTCTCACCATAACAATAACAGGCTAAGCCTCGGAAACCATAGGCTAGCCCCAGTTAAGTATGTACCTTTAAATAGAGTTGCCATGGTAATGTCATTTGTTCACAGCGATAGACACCTCCAAAAGGGGAGAGCACATGGGTAAGAATACATGATCTTCAAAATTATCCATAGTTTTGATTCTTTAAGATTTTATTTTTGTTACTGGGGACAGGGAGTGAGTGCAGCATATTGAAAAATGTCCAGTGATTGAAAGGGCTCACTGTTTCTGCAAAGGACCAAGGTATCTTCCATGTCCAAAGTCACCTGTAATTTCATCTGCAGGTGACCAGTGCCCTTTTCTGGCCTTCTACAGGCACCAGCACTAATGTACACACACACACACACACACACACACACACACACACACACACACATACTTAATTTAAAATAAATTAAATATTAGAATAAAATATGTACTCTTTACAAAAGCAGAGACATCACTCGTTTCACCCTACATAGGGTAACTGATTTCCTCAACTCTCTAATTTCTCCTAACCAATGTATATTTTTGCACTAACATAAAATGTATGCATTCTTGTAAGGAAGGAAAATGTCATGATCTTCAAAATCATGGAGTAAGATGAAATATTTGGGAAGGAATAGAAAAAAATCACAACTAAGTCCATGTTGTTTGCAACCAGGGTGTTAACAGAAGCAAATTAGATTCTATCTGGGAAAAGAAATAATTTCTAATATAAACTAATAAAGTTAATTTCTTATACATACTAATACTGTAAGAGACAATATTTTAAATTCTTGCCCCACTGGGTGCTCATAATCTGCATGCTAAATTCTTGCCCCACTGGGTGCTCACAATCTGCATGCTAAATTCTTGCCCCACTGGGTGCTCGCAATCTGCATGCTAAATTCTTGCCCCACTGGGTGCTCGCAATCTGCATACTAAATTCTGCTGTACTTGTGTACGTGGAGATTGACTAACATTACTTGGTGACACAAATCATTGAAATGCTGGAAAAATTGCTTGTGAGCCAATGCAATTTCTGCATTATAATAACATGATTCTTCTATTTACTGACTATGAGCTAATTTGCATTAGAGAAACATGAAGAGGAATAGAAAACTCTGTCTGCGCCGTCCCATTTATCTCAGCATATTAACACTGAGTTCATGCATTCATTCACTCATTCATTTGCTCATTCTACCCACACCATGCACCTTCCACGTGCAAAATGCTAGGTTAAGCCTCAGAGGAGGCAGGAACATAAGTGTAAATGACAATAAATTGTTATTTGTTCCAAAGCTTGATGGTCGTCTTTTTAGTAATGAATCCTCAGGTCAGAATGTGTACCAATCAGACAGACTGAGATCATTTTGAGATGGACACCAGAGCTGCTATGAGGACTCTCCCTGCCACATATGTAATATTCTGAAGTGGACTGAGGTACCTTTCCCCCTTTCCTTGTTAAAGTCGTTCTCTCAGAAACTGATTTGTTTTGTGCTGTTTTCCATTCACATCACGATCCAATCAAACCACAGAATATAGGAAAGATCAGAGTAGTGCAGTCTAGCCATCTACAGTAATTCATAGAATATATGAGGCATTAAAATTTTCATTCCTCATTCCTATAAGAAAGGCTATAAAGGTAACCGAAAATGATGCAGAATATGAATTCATTCCTGAGACAATGATTGTAGCAAGAATAGAGAAAGGCATAAACCAACAAACCATTTTTCCCCTAGCCTTAAACCCTTTTTCAAAAACAGTTCGTGCCTGTGTCAAGTCCATACTTTCACTTTTATCCTTGATCTCTTTGGCTGTGCTCTCATCTAGATGGTATACACACACACACACACACACACACACACACACACTATCCCAGAAAACTTCTCAAGTATTGGCTATCTGCATTTTTATCCAAAGAAATCTTAAAAGTGTCCCTATAAGCACACGGGGACACGTGTAAGGTTATATTAAGGGAACACAGAAATACTGGACCGAGTGATGAAAACCCTCGGAGAGTACACAGAGAGTACACAGGAGGGGTGGGAGGCTCATCATTGTGCTCCACACTGCAAGACTGACGTGTGTGTGTGTGTGTGTGTGTGTGTGTGTGTGTGTGTGTGTGTACTTGGTTTTGTTTGTCTGTGTGGGGTTTCTGTGTGTGTGCCTCAGTGGTCATGTGAAGGTCAGAGGACAACTTCTCACTCCCCATGTTAACTGGCCCTCAATTTTCAAGAGGTTCTCATGCCTCAGGCTCCCATCTTGCCATCAGGGCATGCAAAGATTACAGATGCAAGCTCCACTGCAGCTGGCTGTATTGCAACTACTTCTATACACCGAGCCACCCCTAGGACTATGACGTATATTCCATTTGTGGTTGTTGCTTTTGCTGTTGTTTCACACAGTAAATCAGTAAACAATGATTCACAGATCAAAACAAATAAAAAAGCCCCACATTTTTTTCTACTTTGAGAATTTTAGTCAAAAGACAATGAGATTCAGTCTTATCGGAAGACACAAGAAAGCAGAATTACATATGTGAATAGTGATGGAGGTAATGTGATCAAGAAGCCCAAGCACAAATTTTCTTAAAGATCCTTTTCTTTTGTTTTGCTAGCAACGCATTGTCTTTTCCCTAGATAGAAAACTTCAAGAAAATGTTTTTGGTGTTGTCACAACATGGTTTGCAGCCCCTTAGGACGAACAACAATATGAACTAACTAGTACCCTCAGAGCTCCCAGGGACTAAACCACGAACCAAAGAGTACACATGGTGGGACTCATGGCTCCAGCTGCATATAACAGAGTTGGTAATCAATGGTAGGAGAATCCCTTGGTCCTATAAAGATTCTATGCGCCAGTGTAGGGGAATGTCAGGGCCAGGAAGCGGGAGAGGTGGGTTAGTGAGCAGGGGGACGGGGGAAAAACAGATTGGTTTTGTTCTTTTTTTTTTGGAGGGGAATGGGAAAGGAGATATCATTTGAAATGTAAATAAAGAAAAATCTAATAAAAATAATGTATACAGTTGTTTTGTAAATAATAAACCCATATCTGTTGGCTTTGTTTCAAGGGAAAAAAAAAACAAATTGCATTCTAAAGAAGAGAAAATATTTTTGAGTTTTGATTTTAAAGGAAACTGGTTCCTGGAAGACTGGAAGTCTTGAAGGTGCCTGTGCTGCATGATCCTCCCATCCAGCATGGCAGATATGTTGCAAGTGTATGAACAGAGGAGAACATTGTGTACAATATGGTATACTTAGAAATGATAGGACCTCAGTCTTTGGCTGTCTCCCTTTTATTCACTGTTTCTATGATATTTCTTGGTTTAAGCTTTACTCAATTCCTGACTAAACTAGTAAATTTTAACCCAATATTTTATCTTTGTAAGCCACAGTTTGATCATAAAGAAGAATGATAAATCTAGCAGCTTTCAGTCTTAAGAAGAAATACAGATCCCACTTTGGGCCCGTTGCTGGGCCTCCTTTTCCTCAGGCTC
Organism: Mastomys coucha; assembly: GCF_008632895.1. Lineage (NCBI taxonomy): Eukaryota > Metazoa > Chordata > Mammalia > Rodentia > Muridae > Mastomys > Mastomys coucha. The sequence goes on along the minus strand of NW_022196896.1, from coordinate 28,788,420 downwards.
TTTTCCACTTTTGTCCCTGCAGTTCTTTCAGACAGGAATGGTTATGGGTCAGAGTTCTTGACTGTGGAATGGCCACCCCATCCTCCACTTGATGCCCTGTCTTTCTGCTGGAGGTGGGCTCTACAAGTTTCCTCTCCCCACTGTAGGCATTTCATCTAAGGTCCCTCCCTTTGAGTGCTGAGAGTCTCTCACTTCCCAGGTCTGGTACATTCTGGAGGGTCCCCCCACCTCCTACCTCTGGAGGTTGCCTGATTCCATTCTTTCTGTTGGCCCTCGGAGCTTCAGTCCTTTTTCTCCAACCAATACCTAATCATGTTCCCCTGTTTCCCACCCCGTCCCCTTTCTCACCCAGGACCCTCCCTTCCATGCTGCTCCTGTAAGAGCTTTCTTCTCCCTCCCAAGTGGAGATTGAGGCATCCTCACTTTAACAAGTATCCTGATTATTCTGTACTCTTTTTTTTTGGCTAACATCCACTTATTAGTGAATACATACCCTTTGGGTATTTGGTACATACATGTCCTTTGGGTCTGAGTTACTTCACTCAGGATGATATTTTCTAGTTCCATCCATTTGCCTGCAAAACTCAGGATGTCCTCATTCTTAATAGCTGAGTAGTATTCCGTTGTGTAAATGAACCACATTTTCTGAATCCATTCTTCTGTTGTGGGACATCTGGGTTTTTTCCAGCTTCTGGCTATCACACAAAAGGCCACTACAAACATAGTAGAGCACATGCTCTAGGGCATGGTGGGGCACCTTTTGGGTATATGCCCAAGAGTGGTATAGCTGTGTCTTCAGGTAGATCTATTTCCAATTTTCTGAGGAATCTCCAGATTGATTTCCAGAGTGGTTGTAGTAGTTGGCAATCCCACCAACAATGGAGGAGTGTTCCTCTTTCTCCACATCCTTATCAACATGTGTTGTCACCTGAGGTCCAGCTGCAGGCTGTCTCGAGCACTTAGGGTGACCAGCCTGTTTTTCCAGCTGGTGGACGCCCTCGCCAATTAGAACAGAAGACAAGGAGTTGGACGTGGTGCTAAAGGAGCTTTTATATACTGTATCAGGCTGTATCACACAAATTACACACCAAAATAACATAGCAATCACTAGTATCACTAACAGGGCAATTCCAAACATTCTAACATCATGAGCTCAGGGATATATGACCTGTCACCCACTCTCAGGCTCGGGCTCCAATGTCTCGGGCGTCACTTCCAGTTTTCACTTCCGGGTTGGCTCCTCCGCTCCTCTCGGCAGTGAGTCTTTCTCTGGGTCTATGGATGGTCTCGGCAGCAAGATGAGCGTTCAGGTTTGCTCGTGTTGGTTGTGTGAGTGCCTTGTCGGGAGTTGAGAGTCGGGAGTCTGAGCTGCGTGGATCTGCTCAGCAAGCCATCCCGTCTCTGACTTGGTCGCTTCTGGTCGTGGTTGTTTATACTCTTACTTATCTCTATCTTATGGTTGCACATTTAACTTCGTGCATCTGCCTTAATCTAAGGTTTTCACTCTAGGTTACCGCCTTGCAGTGTGCTTATCTATTTCACACATTTACTTTCACCTTATTCACTTGTCACTTTAATATTCTATTTTAGCCTACCTGGCCTTCAGGCCTTACATATTCCTTACAAGGCCCAAAGTGGAATCCAGCTCAAGGAGAGACCTCACGGCCTGGGCTATGGAGTGCTCACAAAAAGGGTGCCTATCATGACTACCTTCCAAAAGACCCAATACGCAGCTGAAAGATTCATATGTAAATATTTATACCCAACCAATGGACAGAAGCTACTGACTCCTGTGGTTGAATTAGGGAAAAGGCAGAAGAAACTGAGGAAGAGGCTAACCCTGTAGGAGGACCAGAAGTTTCAATCAACCTGGACACCTGAGATCTCTCAGACTGGATCACCAACCAGGCAGCATACACCAGCTGATATGAGGCCCCCAACACATATGCAGCAGAGGACTGCAGGATCTGGGCTCAGACAGAGAGCATGCACCTAACCCTCATGAGACTGTAGGCCCCAGGGAGTAAGGAAGTCTGGTGGGGTGGGACACCCTCATGAAGATGGAGGAGGTATGGATGTGGAACAATCATAGGGTGGACCAGGAGTGGGATAAAATCCGGAGTGTAAAAAGAAAGATCAAATAAAATATTTAAAAAAGATAACACACATAAAATACTAGGTGAGGTCCCATACTGGTTCCATCAATGACATCTTGTGAGAGTTTCCTAGTTGTATCTGGTCTCAGTGACCAGTAGTCACTGCAGTTCTTGGTGTGTTGGCTGCAAATGGTAAATAATTAAGACACTTTGGGTTAGTTGTAAGTGTTCACTGTTTGCTTGGCATATAATAAAAACTCCATCCATTTGATTTAAAATTTGAAACCCCTAATACTCAGATGACATGTAAAATGAGTAACATTAAAATATGAGTCACATACTACAAATTAAAGCAAACACAAAGAGAAAAATGTGAATCCGTGATTTTGAAGCATTTCTGTTACCGCTGGAGAGGATGGAGATGGAAAAAAAAATTTGACTTAAGAAATTGACTTAGTGACACAGTGGAAGAACTGGAAGACAAACGGGAAATTTGAGAAAAACTGGATTGAAAACGTCATAATAAAGTGGTTGTTATAAATCAAGCACTCAGAGTGACAAAGTTAGATCACAAACATTTCCAGAAAAATCTCTCTGTCCTCAATTATACCAGTGTTGTGTTACAAACAGGAGCCCAAATACTACATGGAGGTGAGCAGCAGCAGAGCCTCATCCAGCAGGAAGTACATGCCATTATTGACACTCTTTGGACCTGTCAGGACTCCACAATAATAGGTCAGCCAGCTTTCACTCACTGTTATCACTGTTTAAGGTTTTTCAATAGAAAGCCACCCAGCACTCAATTCAGAGTTCATTCACTGCCCCTCTGCTATTAGCATCCCACGGACACAAGATGAAATGTGCCTATCCAAGGGATAGGAGTTACTAAAACCTTGTTTAGAGGAAATGATTGTGGGTGCTAACTGGGAACCTCACCTCCTGCTAACTATCTTAATAAACTAAAGGTGTTCGAATATTTAGATATTCCAAATAACATTATTTTGAAACCAAAGTCCAAAAGCGGGACTGCAGGTAAATTTTTACTTTGATATCATTATTAAGCAGATTTCCTAAAAACCATATAGCAGAGTGACAGACTTAGGAATTAAACACAGATTGGCTAGTAAAACTTTAGTTTCATAATGGACATAAAATGCTATCATTGTTATTATTATCACCACTGTTTTCATGATTATTATTATATCTCAAATACTTAACAAGCATATTTATGCTAAACAATATTTGCTGTTTACATATAATTCAAATTCCAATTATGCATGTCTTACCATATCTGTCAACTTTCCAAATACCACAAGATTCCTATGATAAGCATGTAACCAGTTTCTACTAAACTACCAGTCCAATATGTTCTAAGTATTAGAAAATGGAAGGTATTTTTTTAGCATGCATGTGCACACATTTAGTGTGTTATGTTAATTGTGCAAAGATTAGAGAATAACGTTATAACATCAGTTCTTACCTTCTACTGTAGGATCCAGGGATCAAAATCAACTCATTAGCTTTGCATGGTAAGTGTCCTTACCTGCAACACCATCTTGCCCACCCATAATTAGACATTTTTGAGAGGTATAATAAAATGATGGAATCTCTAGGACCTATGAAATTTGGATCCAAGCCTGAAAATGGTAACAAACAAAAAATCTACTAAAATCAAAACAAAAACACTGTCTTTGAGTTTAAATTTTAGCTCAGAAAACAACTAATAAATAAAGAACATAGATAAAACAATAATAATGTCTATAGCTTGATACAATACATAATGGAAGGGATAATAAGTTAGAAAATGGCAGTGAGATAAAGGACTGGCTTTAGGTGCCATGACACTATGAAAGGACATTGTAGCAACAGCTGAAGAAGGTGAGGCCAAGTGCTCCATGGGAGCTAGAGAACAGGGAACCACTGGTAGAAAATTAAAAGGCTTAAATGTGGCTGCCACGGACAGCAAGAGTCCAGAGTGGCAGGAGTTTGGAAGCAGTGAAGAGCAGCCAGGGAGAACGATGTTGAGACCTTGCAAGTTTCTACATGTGCTGGATTTCACTCAAAGTGGGACAGTTGCAGGATTTCGAAGAGACAGAATGAGTCTGTATGGTTTAAGTGCTACAGAGACAAGGGAGGAAGACTAGCTGAGGCTAACTCATTCATTCAGGAAGCACAAGGGTTTTCCCAGAGTGAAAAGCATCTGGGCTCCTGCAAACAGATTTGAACACTAGAGAATATGTGATGTGGCAGGAAGAGGAGAAGCAGCAACACTAGGATCTGTGGTGTGAACAACAGAAAAGGCTGGGTTGTCAATTAACAGAAGAAAGATTTTAACTGAGAAAGGTGCAGACATCTCATGGGAAATGCCTTGTACACAGTTGTTTACATGACCTTAGAGCACAGAGAGGCCAGGCCTGGAGACAGAAACATGTAACTTGATACAGCAGAAAACTATGAAACTAGAAGAGAGCACCTCCAGAGTAAAGACTAGAGAGAGAGAAATGTCTAATAAATGAACACAGGGCAATTGAAGGCAAAGAGGTTTGAAAGCTAATCCAAGATCCACAGAAAAGCCAGAGAAGGAACTATAAGAAACACAAGAAAGAACCCAAGTGGAAATGCTGGAGAATGCCTTAGCTTAACAGGCCTGGTAAAGAAGTGTTGCGGGAATATTTAATAAATGAATCCACCTCAAACTCTCTTTCCCTCCGGTAACGTTCTAGGGCCGGTGCTGGTACCGTCTGGCCACAACACTAAGTCCCAGGGGGTTCTTGCTATTTTCTCCCAGCTAGCAGCAACATCTTGCTCACATGCAACTCGTTACTCACCCCTACAATCATTCGTCTAGCACCTAGTAACTGGTAAGGCATGTCTCATAAGGCTTAATCATCTAATCAGGTTTATATAATAATAAGATCACAATTACAAGATGCCAACACAATAATTTCAGTGCCAAATGATAAAGACAAATTTTGACCCAACTAATTTAACCTTGTAAAAACCTTAGTCTGGTTCTTATAACCATGTGGGGTCTGAATCTTCCTCTTCCTCTGCCTCCATGATGAAGAAGCTCCTCCCCTTCCTGCTCTCTGCCCCTTTTCCTCAACTTCTAGCTCCACCTCTCTACTCCTGTCCAATCATAGGCCTGTCACTGCCCTAATGTGGTTGGACAGGGAAAATTGTGCAACAAAGAAATATCTCCAAGAAGGTGCCATTGACTTAGTGAGATGACACTGGCCATCAGAGATAATAGACTCTGATGTTAAGTCAGGATAACAAAAGTTACTTAGGGCCTTTGTAAAAGTGGAGTCTGTGGACTTGAGAGACCAAAGTGATGACATGGTTGATTTCAAAGGAGAAGTGAAGAAATGAACATACTATAGACAACTCGTGGAGTCTAATCATAAGGAGAAACAAGGACATGGGGTTTGAAACAGAAGAGAACATGAGATGAGGAGGCTCCTTTTCTTTTTCGTTTACATAATTGAAGCATCAAAATGCTTATGAATTGATGGGAATAGTCCGCAGGACAGAGAAATGTGTGCTTGTGATAAGAGAAAAGAAGGAACAGACACTAGAGGAAAAAATTTTAATACAGTCTGATTAAACATGATAACTTCAAATCTTCCCCATCTTTGTTCTTGCAACAGTACAGTAGGCAGATTCTAAATATTTAATAGATAGTATGTGAGTGCACAACTGTGTCAATGAGTAAGTGCTCAATAAGATGCATGCTTCTCAACTTCCATTGGGGTTTACATCCCAGCAAGCCCATAAAAAGTTGAAAGTAAGGTAATTCAAAAATGCATTTACTACACTTACCCTGCCAAGTAGCCTAGCTTACCATCACAGGGCACTGCAGGTTGCTGGTTGTTTCATGTGACTGATAGAAAATATAGCTTCCTACTGACTCTACTAGACATCACAGGATAGTACCATCTTAAGAAAAGATCAAAATTCAAAAGCTGAAGTAGTTTTACTGAATATGGATCTGTTTGCACCATCATAAACCTAAGAAACCATAGTTGAATCATGTTGTGTACCATCTGTAAAAACATACACACATTATACACCTATATATTTTATACATACATAAATACAGGGTTGTAGTGGATATGCTGAGATAAATAACAAGTATAAAAGATTGAGAGGTCTTTTACTGGACAAGGCATTCCCCACCTGTGTCTACAAAAAATAATAATAATAACATGGTGGCAGGCAAGTCACCTCTAAGAGTAGCACCAGAACCCTGGTCCCCCTTCATTCCCAGTGTCCCCAGTGAGACATGCTCAAACTCGTCAAGAAGATTAGTGCCTGTAGCAAAGATTGCCAACTGAATTTCTCCCATGAGTGAATAGGAGTGACTGGAAAGAAGCATTGGGGTAACAGCTTTGGGTACATAAACAGAAAATAGTGATAGTAGAGACTGAGCAAGGAAACAACTGGTCTTCCCCACTGGTGGGAATCCCCAGTCCTCAATCACTGGATCCAGGGAGCTTGCTTCTCTTGGTGAGTCAACTCTCATAGCAAACACAGAAGGCAGGAGAGTGAGGAAGGGTGTTCTCCACTGCAGAGACTAGGGACAGCACTATTTTGATCATTTCTGCAGCTGTGTCCCATGGAGCAAATAAAACAAGGCCTTTATTGAAATAATGTATCCATATTCATATGATAAAGACACCTTCACATGCAGAAACAGTCACATTCCACAGCACATCAATCAAAAACCATGTTTCCTCGTATGCTGCATATTCAAAACCTATAAGACAGAAACACCTCTGGGCTTCTTACCAGAGGTCCCCTAAAAGGGTAAATATCAGTGAGTCCTTCATTTGGGCTGATTTCTTGCAGGGTAGGAAAGCACTTGAAATAATGAAAGGAGATTTAACTATTCACAGTACTCTGGAGGTAGAGGCTGGAGGATCAGTATTTTAAGATCCTTTTCAACTACATAGTGAGTTCAAGACTAGTTTGAAATACATATAACCCTGTCTTGAAGAAGAAAAGAAAGAAAGGAAGAGAGAGAGAGAGAGAGAAAGGAAGGAAGGAAGAAAGAAAGAAAGGAAAAACAAACAGATGAACAAAAACCCAAACTAAACAACGCGGAAGTACTGTTAGCTCACGTAAAGCAATGTTCCACCCACCACAAACATAGGTAATTATAAAAAAAAAAAAAAAAAATCTGCCTAGCAGGTGACGTCACCCAGATCATGTAATTTCCAAATCCATAGGCATTACATATAAACAAATAAAAACAGATCAGAAGTTTACTATATCTCCAGGAGATAAATGGTGAAATCTTGCCTTTCAGTTGGCTATTAATTATGACCTAAATAAGTAGATAATTGTAAACCAAAAGAAACTTGCAGCAGTTTGGGAACATTTAAATATACAATACACTCTGAAATAAATACTAACCCATTTGGTCATGAGGGATAATTTCCCAGGGAAAGGATGCACCTTATTTGGCAATCCACTCACAACTTATGATGAGAATATCAGTTCCCATACATTGTTAGATAATTTATTAGTTTTGAGTTGAACAAATTACACAGGCTTGGAGCAAGTCATTTCATTTTCTTTTCTCATTATATTTAGCTTCGTTTGTGCCATCTCTGATATTAGCAATCATATTTTCAATAGAATTTGAGCAACATTATTTCAATTTCAATGAGCAAACAAGTGACATAACCATTCTTGGCTGCAGTATAATCTTCTTAGCTTTAATTATTGTTCCCTAGAACACTGTATCTTTCTAGCTTCTGGATTTTTAAAAATATCTTTCTATTTTCTATTCTAAAGCAGTTCCTTTTAGTTGAGAAGGAAAAGGGTACTTACATATATGTCATTCTTTTGAAACTGTACTTTATCATTTCAATGGTTATTGTACCCAACCCATTAGGTATTGGAATATAATATTGTACAATCATAAAAAGAAACAGAGTTTTAGAAAGCCACCGAGCTGACATAAATCATTGAGTAGGATGAATTTAAAATCAAACATTAAAAACTGTAGAATCTATGAAATAGCTCTCTCCTTTTTGTTAAGTTTTGGATGGTAAAGGGATATTTAGTTCTATTTGGGGATCCTTCATATAAGAGAGATATGAATCACTCTGTGATGATTAATGTCCAAGCATCTTGGGATAATAAATAATGGCTGTGCTTTAATAATGATTTTCTGCCAAGCCAAAGACAGAAAGTAGGGTCCAGCCTGACTGGACTTTGCACAGGAGCTTCTGCAGCTGCACTTAGATGCAGCAAGGCATAACTTCATGCTCAATAGTAATGTTTTCCAAGAGTAAGGATGAAGACAGCCTGCAGCCCTGTGTCTCCTGAGACTAGAAGAGACATGGGAACCTGTGGCAACTCAGTTCAAATCCATGCTCTCTTTCAAAACGTATCTTAAACATTTATTCACTGCCTTACAATTCAAAAGCACCTAATTTCAATTGCTATGTGATTAAATGGTTATTGTGTTATATTTTTATGCCAAATGTCTAATAAATGTTGACAACATGATTAAGTATATGAGCAAGTAGGTTAGGTGGCTGTGAAGCTAACTAAGGAAGAGCAAATTGGTTTTGTTTTTTGCAGGGCTGAATATCAGATGTCTTTGCACACAAGCAAGGACACTTCCTGAGTTACATCTCTAGACTGACTTTTGAAAATAAGGTGAGTGCCTTTCTAAAAGGAAACAATGAGCCTCTTCTGAAAGTCCATTAAAGATGAATAGACTTTTATCTGTGTTGCAGGGGGAAATGTGGAAAGGAAAAAGGGAGTACAGAGAGTTGGCAAAGTAGAACAACTACAAAAAGCAGCCCTGGCAGCTGTGTCTATGAAAACCCCATAAGTTCTTCTCACTGCCCTTGCCTGCTACTGCTGTCCTGCAGACATGGGGAATAGGGGTGCTGTCTATGGGAACTGGGTGGAACAAATGTAGGAACTGTTAGAATTTATTTGAGTCTTTATCAGGTAATATTGGCATCTAGCTAAGAAAACACTCAAATGAGTCTGTACTGGGCTCAGTCGAGAATTCATTGCACATATACAGATATACAAATGTATATGTGTTTTTTGTATACCATTAGTGAATCATTTCTGCTTTTAGATACCATATATAATACACATGTACATCACACACATACATATACATACCCACATTATACAGGTGAAGAACTTGATAACTAATGATGCAATACTTCTGCTAAAAGTGTCATTAAGTTTTAAAATCAGCATTTGAATCCACAACTGTCAATCTCTTGATATCTAGATTATTGTGAAAACAGTTAAACATTTATGATATGTTCAGACTTTGGCTCCACTGAATTCCTAAAATGTACTTGTCTGTGAATGCAGTTTCCATAAGGCCTGGAGGCCAAGCTCACACTTCTGAAGGCTAACCAATACTACTTCTAAGCCTGGACTACATAAACATTTGCCACACTTTGGCTTTGCCTTTCTTAGGACTCACATCTATCCAAAGTCTAGTGTTTGGGATCTCTGTTCCATTAAAATGACACTAAAACCAAAGTATTTCCCCCTTACTCTAGAATCATGGGATTTTCTCTTTGCACAAAATAGTCTTCTATTTTACTCTATATTATTATGACTCACCATTTTTAGGTGTGTATCACCTTTCTTTTATCCTCTTGTAGAGAAATAGTTCTTATCTTTAAAACTATATAAGTTATTTGTAGTTATTATATAATCAACATCCCTCATGAATATTTGTCTACAGCTTCAATTAAGATAGAGTTACTGGGTAAAACATCATGAAATTCTTAGGCTTTGAAACCTGTTGAAAAATATTCTGAAAATATTCTGGGTTCATTGTTTTGGTATGAGCTGTGCCTATGACCACTGCTTTTATTACATACATCAGCATGAATTATCTGACTTTAAGTATTTCAAATTTGATGAATAAATATACTAAATCCTTTTTTACTCCTTGTATTCATTTGAATAATCTATACATAGTTCAACACTGTTGAATATTTATTTTTATATATCATGTTTTTTAAATTGCCCATTACTCATGTAATTTGAAATCTCAGGTTACAATTTGTCACTATTAATGATACATTTAGAATTAAAGAAATTGAGAGCAAGTTATGATTTATAAATTTGATGTTTCTAAGATTTTATATATATACCATTATATAAATTTAAAACTACAAGTATAGTTTCTCTTAAATGTTTATACAATCAATGTAAAAAATCATCAATCACAATGAAAAGTCCAGTTGTATAAGGTCAGTAAAAACTTAATAAGCATTTCGAGTAGAAATTGGGATGGTGGAAGGGGAGGCTGCCTGCAAGGGGGCCTCAAGTAGAGCATATGGAACAGAATCTTCTTGAAAAATTCTGGGAAGCTTGGCCATTCTCTGGGGAAGAGGAACTTTATGTACAGTACAACTTCTCTTAGTCTCTAGGTGGGGGCTTCTAGAGAGGAGTGATGGAGAGAGTATCGGAATTAGGGCCATGTGTATCCATATTGTCAGCAAACAGCATAATGACCACTCCTCAACATGTTCCAGGTATATATAGCTTGTGAATTGATAAGAGTCTTGAGGCACATGGGAGTCTCATTCCCATGTATAAAATACCCGTTTACTGTCAGTTACAATTTTCCTATAGCTAATTACTTTGAAACTGTTTTTCTCTGGCTAATTATTTTCTGTTAAAAATAATGGAATATTTTGTGACACTATTCCTGAAGAGACTTGAGCAAATATTCACATGTCCCATATAAGGAACAGATGACAGGCTGTCCCCCAAAGTCCAGGTTGGAGAATAAGTGGGTTTTACTGGGGTGACTGAAATGGCTTGGGTAAGGAGTTACTTACAAGAGGAATAACTCAAAGAAAGTTGCATTTCTCAAAGCCTACTTAGTGATAGCTCAAGAAACTTGGAGCCTGGGGCTCACTGTGTGGCTTGCAGGAGGCTCGACAAATCAAAGAGAATGTTCTAGGCTGTTCTCTCTTCCAGGCAGTTTGGTGGTCTCTGCTTCTTCTGGAAAGCTATGCTGATTTCAGGCTTCTCAGGAATCCTCTCTGCTTATGTCCTCTTGATGAGGGAGAGGGTTTGCACATCTTATCAGCTTCTGAGACTTTATGAAGCTCATAAGTTGTTTACATCTTGAGACTTAATGAATCTTTTTTATAATTTCCGGCATCACAACAAGCATCCTTTAGAACATTCTAGGACTTAATGAACTTTGTAGGAAATTACTATTCAGCATACACATAAATATGCTCCCTGTGTCCTGGGCAGAGATACATAGCTTACATGACTTATTTTATTAATGTTCCCAGCAATTCTCTAGGGAAATTGCTATTACTATGTCAAATTTTGTTCTGGGTAAACTGAACCTTGGCAATTAAATAAACTTTCAAACTGCTATTTGATCCATCAATGGAGCTTGGAGCTCTGACCTTAACCAGAAAATCAGAGTTATTTGCTGAAGTATTAACCTCTCCTACTCTCTGCCATGGTACCCTGATTCTCAAAGCTGACAGTACTCAATGACATTTTTATCCTATATCCATGCTCATACATATGTACACATATATACATACTCAGATAGTTTTGAGTACTCTGACTTTCTTCCTCCTGTCCTATTCTCTTTCCCTTATAACACTTGTTTCAGTATAGTTGTTCATTTATGACACATGGCCCCACATTGTAGTTCAGACTGGCCTAGAACTTGCTATATAGCTCATGCTGTCATTAAGCTTGTGGCAACCCCCCTATTTCAGTCTCCCACATGCAAGGGTTACAGTTACAAGCCACAGTGCTTCTTGTAGTCCCCTAACTTTTAACATAGAATGACTGTCAATCAATCCCTTCCACTGCTGTTGTATTATGAGAATCGCAACCTCCATAACTGGTTAGCAGAAGTCAAAATCTTAACAGTAGTTGGTGGGAAAGGGAAGCAGACTGGAGCAACTACACTCAAATGTCCAGGGTGGGATGGGGAAGGAATGAAGAGCCATGGCCAGAACAGAAATAGGAACAACCAAATTCAAGTATGCTATGGATGAAAAAGCCATGGACAGTACTATCTCTCTTTCTCAGGGTGTTGTATGCTAGAAAAGATGGTACTGTTTGTCTAGATTCTTTCCAGTGCAAAGGACAGTCTATTTTAGATGTGGTTTCAGACCTTAATCTACAGATATTTGTTTATTCCACAAATCCATAGTCTCTTGAAAGAGAAAAGTTCATATTATGGCATTGTGACTTATCATGTTTTCCTATACCAGAATTCTAGATCTTCAAAGTTTCCTGAATATTTCTCTAGGAATCTAAAAGAATATACAGTATGGCAGCAAGGTAAATACCATTATATGAGTCTCAAGCTCTCCTTGACTAAACTAGTCAAGAGTTCATCAAGATGCATTTTAAGTTAACTCCTTGAGTGTTAATAAACACCCTTTGTCCCTTCATCTGATTCCAGCCCTAATTCTCTAGAACCTTCAAAAAGGTCTTTTTATTACCCTATTCTAGAGTTCAAAAGTAACTAAAAGTGTATTTTTTCCAATTACTACAAAATAGTTTTGACACTTAAAACCTAGCTTCTTCATGGGATTGCTATTCAGTTTGTAGGCATTTAGAGAAATGGGAAAAGTATTTTTTAACCTTGAATAAATTTCAGCCCTCACTGAATATGAATGAGTTTAGAATCTTCATGATTCATTTAAAAACATACATGAATAATTTTAGAATTGGAAATCACTATACTGGCTATAGTTTTGGTTGATGTTTTGGTTAATGTAATGTTCAAGCTCTATGTTTCAGTGGTAGGCGATTTTCTGTATCTCTGTCTTATTTTTCCATGGAGATTTTCATTGATCATTCTCAGTTAATTTTTAAAGCATATTCTTACATATTTCTCAAGTCATATAGTGCATTCTAAATTTCCAAAAATATATGGGTTCATATTTAAGCATTTGTAATTAAAAATATGTTTTATATAACTTTTAAACTTTAATAAGACTGCATTAGAAACTATTGTTATTCAATTCACACCCAACATCTTTTTTTACCTAAATTAAAGCCTTATTGGGGACATTCATTCAAGCTGTAAGTGTTTTCTCTAGCAAACTACCAATTCATTTCCCCCACAGCATGTTCTAATTTGTGCTTCTAGTGGTTTATAGAAGCATATGGAGACCAACTGCAGTTATGTTTTGAGATTTTCTGTACAAAACACGGTAATTGCTTTTGTTTTGCTGATTGCTCTTGAAGACAGTTTCAAACCTTTTCAATTCTGTCTTTATTTCCCAGGTTTTTAATTGTAGACCCTCTTCTGCCTTATCAGGTGGATTTTTCAGGATGAGCTCATTGGATAAGGCTGCTTAATCTATTCAGACAGTCTATGATCTTTAGGAAGTATCATCCCCTTGCTCATAACTGACAAATTGTTCCCAGGTATCAGACATCATCAGACTTGTTTTTTCCATAGTGCTATGAACACAAAAGCAGATGAGGCATAAAAGGTAACAAGCCTTTTGTAACATAAAAGAGAAAGCGAGATTGGCATATCCTTTGCTTAGGCTCTCTTCTGGATGGGGAGAAGGAATGTAGTGGCAAAAGACGCAATAATACAAGCATCTTTCTGATTGATTAAAGTAGTGAAGTGTGTGCTTTGGTTCATAAATAATGCTCTATTACTTTTCTTCAAAGACAACTAAACCTTGACAGACTGACCTTTTCCAGGGCCTGAGCTGTTTCAATGCCATAAATTATACTGTAAAATGAGTAGAGATGCAACTGAGGAGTGTGTGACAAAATAAGATTAAAGATTACTGCACACAAAAGATTGTTGTTTTATTAATGGATTCCTGTCAATGGGTGAAAAATTCTCAGTCTTCCACTGGATCCTGAGATCATGTAAGGTGGAGAATTAGGAGGGCATTTTCTAAGAGCTACATATATCCAAACAGCAATATCCCAATTAGTATGTTTCTACCTCCTGAATTGCATTGTCTCCTGAAACAAATGTTGCTATTGTAAAAGAGGAGTGTACCACCCACTGTCATTTACTCTCAGAGGCTGGCTTCAGTTGTACACATTGACTAGCTCCCACACTATGAACACATATTTTGAGATTAGAGGAAACATTTCACAGAACAGAAGCTTCTATGCTGTCTTTATCAGTGTGTTGGGAGATGCCAAGCAAGAGAGCATATGGTAATGTAGTAATTCTGAAACCATTAATTTATCTGGTGAGCATTCAATCTGACAAAGCCATCCATGTCACTTAAAAAAAAAATAGCCACATGGCAATGGAAGCTCAAGTACGGCCCTGGCATTCTCTTTCAGTACAATTTCTAATTTTATGAATTAAAAAAAAAAATCTTCTATAACATCATTTAAAATCCAGTGAAGGTTGTATCATGTCTACTGTGCATGCGATGAGTGCTGAGAACTGTTAGAATCTACACGCTGTATGAATTCAATAGATTATTTTTTCCCCTGTTTTTCTTGGTTCATTTTGGATGTTGTTTTAATTATCCCTGCCCAATTTGTCATTAAAAGTAAGACTGTATATTTAAAATACTTTCTATGTCCTCTTTGCAAGTGTAACTGCAATCATAATCAAATAAGCAAACAAATTAATCAAAGTATGTAGACTGTGTTAGCAAAACAGAATGAAAAAGAGAACAAGAAAGAAAAGGGGGAAATTGCAAAGTATCATGAAATATATTTCAAACAGTAAATTTCAGCTCTAAAATCCATAAGAATTTAAGGCCCTTTATCCCATGGTAGACATAATGGACTAACAGAACTAAAAAAGAAAATGTCACCCTATAGAATTGAATTAAGGTTTTCAAAACTTTGCTTGGCATTTGATCTAAGATGGCACACTTCAGCAGTAACACTGCTCCTTGTTAGATAGGACATATGCTCAGCATGGCAAGCTGCTATAAATCATGCCTTGTCACCAAGAAAAATAGATACACTGGCTCTGCACCGCTTTTTCATTCTTTATAACTAGAAACAGGGTATCAGTGCTTCCTTCATTAGAGTAAGAACAAGAATGGATGCCTTAATCCACACACACACACCATTGTAAAGATGGGTGTCAGGAAGTCAACTGACAAAACAATGAGATTAATGTGCCAACAAGCATCTATCTACTTCCCAGACAAACATGAAATTCTGGTTAATGCAAATGGAGGGACATGATGTGGTGGGGCAATGTTTGCATGTCTTTTCATTTTGTATAGAAAACAGTGATTTTATCTACTCTCTCCGGTATGCAGTCTGTTCACATAGTGTCTAAACCATGTGAGGAGTGATCCAAGTGTTCTAATTTTGCATTGGTCATAGCACAAATCAAAGATATTAAATCATATGGGTTTTATACCCTGATTCATCTTTTGGAGGTAGGGGACAATATAAAGAAATAGATCCTATGTTGCTCTTATATCTTCTGAATTCTTCTAGAATATTTAACAGGATGTGATATTTTTACCCTACAAGAGGTCGGGTGGGGCAGAAGGGAATAGCATGTATTAAGAATCTTCACATTCTAACTGGACTTAGAAAACACCCACAGTGGTGCACACTGTAATCTAGAAGTTATGAGGCAGGAGGAAGAGGATCAAAGCTCAAGATCATCCTTGGCAGTGTAGTGAGTTTTAGCCAGACTGGCATACATGAGACTGTAAGAAGTAGAGATGAGAGAAGGAGAGGGGAAAGGATGGGAGGAGAGGTGAGGGGAAGAGGAGAGGGAAAGTAAGTAGAGGGAGGAGTGGACATGGAGAACATACTGTACAAGCCAGAACAGTAGTGATTTCAAATGCAGACTCCAGGTTTCTGTGCACCTGTTATCTTAGCACCTAACGACTTATTTTGAATGTCAAACATTTTCTTCTACAACAGGTACTCATCTGAGCTACCCTTTTGCTTTACCATAAAAGAGACTTCCTCTATTATCTCTTTTATAATGTTGAGAAGCTATATACTCATCAGCAAATAAGTTCTCACTTGCAAGTTGGCTCCCTCAACGAACTGTGGTCCCTGGAGCCCTCACAATTCTTGTGGGCAAGACGACCTACTTCCTTAAGCTACTGCTCTTCCACAAAGAAGGTCATCCTTCAACTAACTCTAAACGTTTTTTATAATAGAAAATTCTTCCTGCTACTAAATGCTCAGACTTAAATTTCAAACTTGGCAAGACTGAAGCCAAATTTAAATCTCACAAGAAGAGATTACCTTAAAACCTAATATCTATGCTTCTGGTTCCACACAGTCGCAAACTCATGAGTCCTACTCCAAGTATCTGCTGCTGTGCAGGTGAGTTCACTGTACTTGAGAGCCACGTTCTAGTAAGAAGCAGGACAGGCTGCTTCCAGCTCGTCCTGGGAGGTACACCAAGTTACAGGAAATATTTCATATCTGCTTAAACATCTGGACATACTTACATGCTTTTCTCACAACCAACTTGGATTTTTGTCTGTGAGAAAACTAATATATTACTAGCACAAACACTGCACATGTCTAATCTAAAGTCAGATTTAAAATATCCCCTTAACCATAACATTCTCTGACATTGGAAGGAATGTCAGCATACAGAGAAGCAAACCAGCCAGAAGTTATTACACCTTGAAGGGTAAGATTTAAGAAAAAAAAAAAAAAAGTAGCTCAAGGAACAAGAGTATCTCTGGATATGTTTCTAATTTACATTCCCTTATTTAATTATATATTATACTCTCAGCCACTTACCAATCTCTTGTTATTAGCTTGATAATGTAAGTTCAGCCTATCCAAGGAAGAACCCTGAGCCTATCCTAGAATAAGCACTCAAAGCCAAAGTACATTAATATGACAAAAAATTCAAATAGCTTTATTAGAGATGTGGAAAGTCAGTAAAAAGCAATGGAATTTAGTGTTGTAGAAATTACATTGACAAATATGACAAGACAAAACTTATCATTCAGATACCATCAAGAATGTTTTAAAAAGAGTCCAGAAGCTACAGCCTGAAGTGCGAAAATAAAATTTAAAAAACCTCATAAAAAAAATCTTCAAATATGGATATAGAGATAGCTCTGTGGTTATGATTCAGTACTGACTGCCCTTGTAGAGGGTCTAAGTTTGATTCCAAGCACCCACGGCTGACATTTCAGAATAACCAGCAACTCTAACTTTAAGGAGCTGGCACCCTACTGGCCCCACAAGTGCTATGCTCCTCTGTGTATACCCACACTTCTATACACACATACATGAATAATCAAAAAAACATAAGGTAAAAAACTCGAAATTAATCCAGTAATCTACCAGATAAAAACAACCAAATAATATATGAATGTTCCAGTTGGGTAGTGATAAGGAAAAGTATATAAAAACAATGTTCAACTAACTGATAAAAATTTTTTATTGTTATGCCCACCATTTTTCCATTAATTTATTTTTCACCTTATACCCTGATGACAACCTCCCCTCTTCTCCTAGTGTCCCCTCCCAGAGCCTTTTCTCTATCCTCTTTTCCTCTGAGAAGTGGGAGGACGCCCTGGGTACCCACCTGCCCTGGAACATGAAACCACTGCAATACTAGGCATATCTTCTCCCACTGAGGCCAGACTAGGTGGCCCAGTTAGGGGAGTCAGATCCACAAGCGGGCAACACAGTCAGAGCAACCACAATCCAGTTCTTGGGAGACCTGCATGAAGACTAAACTGCACATTTGCCACACATGTGCAGGAGGCCTAGGTCCCGCCCTTCTATGTTCTTTGGTTGGTGGTTCAGTCTCTGGCAGCCCCCAAGTGTCCAGGTTAGTTGACACTGTTGATCTTCTTGTGGAGTCCCTATCCCTTTCAGGTTCTTCAATCCTTCCCCCAACTCTTCCACAAGACTCCCCAAGCTCTGCCTAATGTTTGGTTGTGGGTTTCTGTATCTGTTTTGGTCAGCTTCTGGGTGGAGCCTCTCAGAGAACAGTTATGCAAAACTCCTATCTGCAAGCATAACAAAATATCAAGTGTCAGGTTTTGGTTCTTGCCCATAGGATGGCTCTCAAGTTGGACTAGTCATCGGTTGGCCATTCCTTCAGTCTCTGCTCCATTTTCCTCCCTGCACTTCTTGTAGGCAGGACACAGTTTGCCTGGAAGATTTTGTGGTTTGATTACTCACCAAATTTTTAAGTATCTAAAAAAGATATTAGTTAATCTAGTTTAAAAAATTAACTCAGAAAATTTAGCTGTAGCTCACTGCATTAACAAAGATCTGCTTGAGGCAGTAGATAAATGATGAAAGTATTTCCAGGATGAGACCTCAACAAATGCTAAATGAGAGACTCCGAGATCACATAAATCTACAGCACAGCCTGAGCGTGTGCTTAGCCTTCTGACTCCTGTCATTTAGGACTTCAAAGCTTGTTAGAATCTAATAAACACTTTAAAATCTGCTTCTTTATTTCTATATAATAGCTTTTGAACATTAGGCATCTCTTGTCTCTTAGTAGTCAACTGCAAAAAAAGCTACCAAGCCCAAGTCTTAGTTATACACAAAACAAAATAATTTAATATACCATGCATTGAATAATAATCAATTTACAGCCAATGTTTTAAGATATTTGTTGGATTACTTAGTCCTTAGACAAGCATATTAATAATAAAAGCTTGCATTGCTTCTGATTCTTTTCTCCTTGTTTAGAAATGTTTATCCTTTTTTGTCATTAAAACAAGCCTCTAGTTGCTACTCTAGCACCTGGGATCATGTAATCCAAAATCCTCATCTCTAGGCCTACTAACACCAGAGAACATCTTTTTTTAAGGGTGCAAATAAAGAGAAAACAAATATATGAAAATTTAGCACTCATTAAAGAAGTATAAATTTAATATAAGAATCAGTTGTAGCTACCACCTTGGCCTTCAGATGTCTGTGTTCCCTTGAATAAGTTACAGAAGGCTTTATTGTAGAGACCTAGTTGAGCTGTATTCAGTGTTCCGATGGAAACTCTGGATGAAGAGACTGGAGAGAGGATTGAAGGCACAAGTAAAGAACAAACTAGCACAGAGACCTAAATGAGCACAGCATGGTCAAGGTTAGTTTAAGCCATGCTTAAATGTGAAATGAATAACCTAAGGACTGAGGTGAGAGACACTGCTAAAGGTCTCTGTTCTAATGAGTAGAGTGTACTACTTGATGTGGTCCAACCATTGAGGACTTTGGAGGAGAAATCAATGAAGGCATGTAAGAGAAACAAATCACACTGTTGTTAGCGTGCAATAGAAAGAACAACTTGGAAAAAGACCACTGTAGCTGTCAGGATGAGGTGAGAAAGGACAAATGTCACACCTACTCAGGGCAGGAAGAGATGGAACCAAAATAAAATACTGGAAGTGAAAATCTGTGATTAATTATAGATTGCCTGCGAAGAGCGTGAGAAATGGGGAAATGTGTGAGAGCTCACAGAATGCCTAACCAGGGAACTTGTGTTTGTTAACGTTAAAGAAAAGAAGAAAAACATTTGAGATAGATGAATGTTTTTTCTACTTTGGACTTCTTGTGATTATAATGATGGTAGAAAATGATTACAAGAGTCGACCAAGCAGCTGTAGATAAATTCTGAGTTCATGTGAGGAATCTGGTAGTGAGTTATACCTATGAGTCATGAGCAGAGAAGAAGGCAGAATCTAAGGTGCTAGACAGAATGATATGGTGTAGGCAGAGAATGCTGAATCATTTTAAAGAGTAAATGTGACATACCTCCTGTGGAAAATTAGAAACCAAGATGGCTGGAAACTACTAAAACAATTGTAGTCTGCTCTTGTATCAAATTCACCAGGTAGAAACATTATTTAACATCTCATCAATTATGGTGACTTTTAACATTTTGGCTGGACTTCACATAAATGGAACTCAGCTTTTCCTGATTGTTTTGTGGTCCTTGGGTCTCTATTTTGCTGTGTCAAAGTTTACTCAATTTTCAAATTTGAAAATCTCAAAAATTCCACACATTTTTTTTTTGTCTCCTGTACCTAAGGAACGTAGCCATCTACTGAAGTAAAGGAAATCTACTATTTTGTTACATAAAGCATTTAGCTTCATATATTTTATGAATTCAATTTCTCCCAAGTCATTGTACAGACATCCTCCTAAACATAATAACTGACATTCCTAAGCTTAGTTAGTGACATCTAGGGGCATAGGTCCTGCTCTGTTTAGTGATTAGAAATATTTACTTTAAAATAACATCTGTCATCATTAGCCAATCAATGCTTGATCCTAAAGACAAGGAAACATTTATTCTGATTATAATTAAAGAATAATGACTGTGTTTCGCCTATTTTCCTATAATTATACTTTTGATTCTGTTTACCTCTTTTTCTGTAATTATACCTTTGATTGTTGTCTCACATTGACAACCCTGTTATACAATTGGACAAACTGGATTAATTAAGGTGAACAAAAGCTGAGTAGAATCCTCACATGGCAATGGAGAGCTCATCTGATTCCAACTATGGCAAAACATCTTCTGAAGAAAAAGGGAAGCAGTGTGTCACATGGCACAGAAGATTTTCATTCACTTTTGTTGACATTATCTCATGGCCACAAGATCTCATTTTGAAGTTCCTTTTGCTTTGTTATGCTAAATACCTAGAGCAATTACACATTAAATAATCAAGAGACCACATGCATACATGCAAAGAGAATGCAGTCTATGACTTCCATAGGGAAGTTCAAGTTCAGGAATTAAAGTAAAGGTTGAAAAATGTAGTCCCCATGAGTCACCCTTTGAAATTTCTGATGCCCTTAATCACACAGCAGGGAAAAATGTAATGTTTATAAAGAATATATAGGCACTGGGGAAAAAAAACACTTATTTATTCCTAATTCTAATGGAATTCTCCTTCAGAAAAAAAAATCCCAAACATATTTTTCATTATTTTATACAATTAATTCATTCTTTAAACTCAAAGGAAGAGAAAAATAGGACATTGGGAATTTGTAAATCAAACTATCTATCTAATCTTTGTAGCTAAATTAAGAACAAATTAAACACATTGCCTAGTTTCTACTGTGAAACTATGAAGCATACACAAAAAAATATTATAGGTGTGATTTCAAGCTTATACATTTTTACTAATACATAATTACAAGTACAATAGGCATGCATTATAAAAAAAGAAGCCCAACATGATGTTTTAATAACATTCATAGGGCTTTCTTTACAAGGAGCTATAAGCATGTGACCATGGAAACTCGGCAGCGACCGAGGGAAGGTAAACACAAAGCAAGCAGCCGTCAGCCAGCAGCAGCAGAAAGAAGCCACCATAATTACAAAGCGGTGCTGTGTGTGCATAACACGTGTCTACCTGTTGTGAATTTACTGAGTCAATAAGAAAAACTATGAAGGACCTAGTAAAAAAATCTTCTAGGATGTGAATAGAAATGGAAATAGATTGGTACAGCAACAAGCTAAAAACAATAGGACCATGTTTACCCTGTGGAAAAATGGACAGTTTCATCTGAAGACTTAGTCTATGTCTGTGGGGTTGATCTTTGGTTAGGACCAAATAAATGACTGAGACTTCCACTCAGTTTTTCTCACTTCTACAGTGAGGATGGAGTGGTGTGCAATATAGACCCAAGAGTCCATCTATTCTTATGTCAGTAAGACTCAAGATCTCAGTGGTGCTAGTCAATTTCCAGGTTCTTGTGGCCCTTCTGGGCAAGAACCCATGTTTATGAAACCAATTTGATTACCTAAACTGCAACTGGACACAGGAGATACAAACACTTAGAATAAAGCTGTCAGTCTAAAGTTAGCTCTCTTCTGGTCCCCAGGTTCATGGCCTGGCTCTGGTGAATGCTTTAAGGAGAATGTTGACTCTTTTGGATAGTCAAATGAGAAATACAAGTTATTTTTATTAACCTTCAAAATGAAATGCCTATTGAATACAGAAGCAATAGAATGAAGAATTAGAGTACAGATTCTGAAATCAGGCTGGCTGAGTTCAAGTCAAAACTCCATACTTTATTATAAACTGTTGATAATGTATGCAAAAATAAATTCAGTTTCTTTGCATCACAGTTCCTCATGGGTAAAGTGGATCTATAAAGAATCCTATATCTCTGGGGTATAGGAAGATTACTAGTTAACATATGGAAAACATGAGAACAGTGCCTGGCATAAGTCAAGTGATTGAACAACATCTGCTACTTTATTTATCGTCTTTGTTTGTTTTCACGGATTATATGAAATCATACTGAAAACTGGAAATAGCTACTTTCAATGTGCTATTTTTCTCACAACCTTTCTGGCTTTCTGATAAATCTGGGTTTCAATCTTGTTCCTTTTCCTTACAACATTATAAATGCCTCTTCTATTCGTCTGCCATCTGTCTAGGCTCACCATGTTTTAAAATATTATACCTTTATACGGTTTGCATGTTCTCCTATATTTTGGTTATCTCTCTAATCCACTTCTCTATATAATCTGTGTAAATCTCCCAGAATTCATTGTGAACCATCCTACACAAGGTTAATGAAATTTTTTCCTTGAATAAATCTATTTTTCATATTGTTTATCAATACTTTTGAAATTGTGCTTCCTTTTACAATATAATATAAAGTAGAATTTCAAATACAGGGCAGTAGTGGCACATGCCTTTAATCCCAGCACTTTGGAGGCAGAGGCAGGCAGATTTCTGAGTTCAAGGCCAGCCTGGTCTACAAAGTGAGTTCCAGGACTGCTAGGGCTATACAGAGAAACACTGTTTCAAAAAATAAATAAATAAATAAATAAATAAATAAATAAATAAATAAATAAGAATTTCAAATAGAGTTAACATTCACAATGCTTTCAAAATTGTATAGCAACAGAGACAGAGAAAGATAGACAGACAGAAAGAGAGAGAGAGAGAGAGAGAGAGAGAGAGAAGGCTATGGTAATCTGGGACTCAATAAAATATCTAGACTGAGAGGTCAATGAATAGATGGACAATGGCTAAGAGAGACAAGTGTCCCATAAATGCAAAGGACAACAGCAGAATGAGTTGTCTATAAAAAGGAAGAATTCATTCTAGGAGATGAAAAACGTGGCATTTTAAAGTGAGAAATTAAGAGAGGTAATATTGATGTGTTGTTAAATGTGGTACTTTGTGCTGCATTAACTTGACATGACTGCTACTGTGGTCTATAGAGCCCCCTTCCTTTACATTTTCAGATAAGGTTTGGGCAAAAAGAAAATTTGCATGAAATATAGATGATAGAAATGAATCAATAGCCAGGGTCCTCTTAAGGCCCTTGAAGATGAGAACTTCTGAGACTCCTTGCTCCCTCCATTCTACATCCAGTTTCTTCTCTTCCCACTCTGTTCTGTTAACCCACATATCAGACACTAATTCTGTCTGTTTACAACAAGGGTTTCCTGCTCCTTGTGAGGTTCCATTCCACAAAGTATTCATTGAAGGTCAGGAGGGATGCTGAAGGTCTGGGCCATTCTACTCAACACTCAGACCTTCATTCTCAGACATTTTGTAGAATAGTATGGCCACTTTATAAAATGAGTAGCTTATGTCATAAAATATGCAATACTACCTACCAATAGATTTTAGAGTTTTGCCTCACCATCAAAGAAAATAACAAAATGATAAGCCACAATAGAACATAAAAATTGGAGGTTTGCCTTTTATTACTACATCTGCAGTTTCTAGAGCAGTGCCCAGCACATATTAATGTCTAAGTAAATACTGACTGAGTGCATCAATCAATGGCTGTTATCAGTGGCATGACAAGCTCTTACATCGGAAAATGGAAAAGACTGTTCATTAAGCTCAGTTGTCTCTTTCAAAACAAAGTATGCAGCAGAGTTCACATAGTGTATTGCAACCACATAAAGACCCCAACATAGAGTCTACTAGAGAAGCTTAGCCTATAGAAGAGCACAGTCCTATGGATAATGATATGATAGAAAAGTTTATGTCTCTCACCTTTTTTTATTAGATGTTTTCTTTATTTACATGTCATACAATATCTCCTTTTCCAGGTTTACCCTCCAAAAAAATTAAAATAAAATAAACAAAAACAAAAACAAACCCCTGTTTCTATCCCCCTCCCCCTGCTCACCACCCCACCCTCTCCTGCTTACTGGCCCTGGCATTCTCCTACACTGAGGCATAGAACTTTCACAGGGCCAAGGGCCTCTCTTCCCATTGATGACCAACTTGGCCCTCCTCTGCTATATATATGCTGCTGGAGCCATTAGTCCCACCATGTGTACTCTTTGGTTAGGGGTTTAGTACCTGGGAGCTCTGACGGTACTAGTTAGTTCCTATTGTTGTTTGTCCTAAGGGGCTGCAAGCCCTTCAGCTCCTTGGGTCTCTTCTCTAGCTCCTTCATTGGGGACCCTGTACTCAGTCCGGTGGATGGCTGTGAGCCTCTACTTCTGTATTAGTCTGCATCCACAATAGTGTCTGGATTTGATGATTGAATATGGGAAGGATTCCCAGCTGAAAAAGAAATTAAGGAAACAACGCATGTCACAATAGTCACAAATAATATAAAATACCTTGGGGTGACTCTAACTAAGCAAGTAAAAAATCTGTTTCACAAAAACTTCAAGTCTCTGAAGAAGGAAATTGAAGATCTCAGAAGACGGAAAGATCTCCCATGCTCGTGGATTGGTAGGATTGATATAGTAAAAATGGCCATCTTGCTGAAAGCAATCTACAGATTCAATGCAATCCTCATCAAAATTCCAACTTAATTCTTCACAGACTTAGAAAGAGCAATTTGCCAATTCATCTGGAATAACAAAAAACCTAGGATAGCAAAAACTATTCTCAACATTAAAGGAACCTCTGGTGGAATCACCATCCTGGACCTTAAGCTGTACTACAGAGCAATTGTGATAAAAACTGCATGGTATTGGTACAGTGTCAGGCAGGTAGATCAATGGAATAGAATTGAAGATCCAGAAATGAACCCACAAACCTATGGCCCCTTGATCTTTGACAAAGGAGCTATGACTCTCACCTTTAAAAAAAAAAAAGAAATTTGTTTAATATGTTTATATCATGGAATTCTTTATTATTGTTGCTTTTTCTTTCTTAGGCAAGAAATGACCTGAAAGTTTTTCTCCACCATTCAGGAAAATCATTTTCAGCTATAAATATTAATGGGTTTAGTAATAAATTACACACTTGAATGGCATTTTATTACTTAAAACTAAAATATTAAAAACCTTATTTGAAATGCACAGAGAAATCATGTAATTTAAATCACCTTAGACTTAGAAATAGACCAGAAGCCAATGCTTAGAAAGAAGTGTAATTTTAAATATATGCATTTTTGTAATAGGCCAACATATTCCACAAAAAAATTCTGAAAAGAAAGTGGACAGTCTTCTGCTATAGTGTATTTTTCTTCAGATAAGCAAACTCCTTATTTGCTTCCTTAGAACATTTTTAAAATATAATAACATGAGCGCTGAAGTCAGACTGATCACTTTTGAACCATTAAAGTGAGATTTTCCTCCATCTGAAAAATGAATTTACTCACAATGTTATAAGCCAAGATTGAAATTTTCTCAAAAGTAAATCCCTACAGATTGTCTACAAGAAATGTGTACTTACAAGTATGTCTCCAAGTCATGTTTCTTCCTTTGGGAAATTTGGAATTAATAATTCAAGCCTTGATATTAAATTTATCCCTCAACCATATAATAGATGAATTCCTCAAATTAATTCTATTTGATCATTTTAGATACAGAAATAATAGTTTTATCCAGAAATCAATCTGTGTCACTCATGATACCTTCAATCAATGTTTATCACGACCAAGGCTTAAAACCCTCTTTTGCTGTCAACAATAAACCATAAATTTCTCAATTTGAATTAGTTAGAAATATACTCATAATATGTTCAAAATGATGAAAGTAGTAGGAAGTTGGTCTATTTTAGGTAAAATGGAATAGATACTACATTTGGTAAAATGTCCTTTGTCATTGATGAAAATGTGAAGCAAGATCAGCCTGACCATGTGAGACATGCATAATGCCAATGGTTCTTTTCCCTTTAAAGGGGCATCACATTTATAAGTGAAAGCACTGAGGGCCCAAAACACATACCAGTATCAGAAATTTGACCCAAATCCCTGTTCCTCAAGTAACACATTTCAGAACATGACAGCATGTGTTCTAACAGGATGTGGTGTCACTAGCCTTTATAGCTTCCATTTCTATACTTATACCTTAAAAGGTATAACTTTCATAACATATGCTGAAAAGTATACATTAATGCAAAGTCCAAGTGCTCAGAGAAGACAAGGAAACCTATGTTTAACCCTTTTCTATGAGAATAAACAGGTAGCACATATATTTTCCCAATAATAAATCACTCTGTAAATGTAATGACAGATTTTCACTTTATCTACTTTTTATGTAAGCCCAACATTTACTGAAACATGAAAGTTTTGCTATATAATAAGCCAGTTATCTGTATGAAGTGGCCATAATTCATTCCCTAAATCTTGTATCATTAGACATTTAAGGGAAGTTCTGCCTTTTACTACTATAAATAAAAAATTTAATAAGTATCCTTGTGCATAAATAATTTAAGCCTTACAGTCTGTGTATAAAGAAATCCAGGGCAGAGAAGTTGCTCTATGTGATTTCACACTCTGAAAAGCAATAGACTCTTGAATTTGATGCATCTACTCCAGTAACCTAAACCTCAAACACTAATGGATTCAGATAATCCCTTACTGTGAGGAGTAACTCTGTTCACTGGAACACCAACTTGAGGCTGTATCATTATATGATTGTCACAATTATTATTTTCTCAAGTTGGATAATCAGAAGTGCCTACAGTATAGTAGCAAGAGATGAGGCTCAGTGGCAGAGTGATTGCCCAGTTAGGGTCCAGTTCCCATATAACAAAAAGAATGCTTTTGTATTGGTTATTTTATTTATTTACATTTCAAACGTTATCCCCACTCCCAGTTTCTCCTCTTCAAACCCCCTTATCACACTCCCCTCATCCTGCATCTATGAGGGTGCTCCCCATCTACCCTCTCACTCCTGCCTCACCACCCTAGCATTCCCCTACACTGGGGCATTAAGCCTTCACAGGACCAAGGGCCTCCCCTCCCATTGATGCCATGCATATGCAGCTGGAGCCATGGGTTCCTCCACATGTTTTTTGGTTGGTCGTTTATGCCCTGCAAGCTCTGAGGGCTCTGGTTAGTTGATATTGTTGTTCTTCCTATGAGATTGCAAACCCCTTCAGCTTCTCCTTCAGTCCTTTCTCTAACTCCTCCATTGGGGTCCCTGTGCTCAATCTAATGGTTGGCTGCAAGCATTCACATCTATATTGGTCAGGCTCTGGCAGAGCCTCTCAAGCGAGAGCTATAAGAGGCTCCTTTCAGCAAGCATTTCTTGGCATCCACAATAGTTTAGGGATTTGGTGACTCTATATGGAATGGATTCCCAGGTGGGGTAGTTTCTGGATGGCCTTTCCTTCAGTCTCGGCTTCACTCTTTTTCTTTGTATTTCCTTTAGACAGGAGCAATTCTAAAAATTTTTAAATAGGTTATAAAATTTTTAGATGGGTGGGTGACCAATCAACCAGGGGGCCATGCCTAAACTCTGGATATGGTCTCTACAGGTTCTCTCTTCCCTTTGTTTGGCTAATGTCATCCCCACTGGGTCCTGGGAGCCTCTTGCTTTCCTGGCATCTGGGACTTTCTGGTAGCTATGCCCCAAGTTCACCATCTCCCATTGTTACACACCCCTGTTCAATTTTCTGACCCTCTGTACATCTCCATCTCCTCCCACTTCTGAACCTTCCCCCCCTTTTACTCTCTCTCTCCTCTCTTCCTCCCAAGTCCCTTCCACCCTCTTCTTCCTATGATTATTTTGTTCCCCCTTCTAAGTAGTACTGAAGCATGAAATGAATAAGTAAGCAAAACTACCTTCAGATACTGCCAAATGTCCCAGGTTGTTTTGACAGTGTTTAGATAACTAAAATGTCTCCACTAGCTTCTTACTTGGATCAGTCACTGATCCAAGGCAGTAGACTCACACAGCCACGTTATATGAATCAACATTTATACTAACATGATTTTAGAGAAAGAAGGAAAGACCTGTGTGTGTGTGTGTGTGTGTGTGTGTGTGTGTGTGTGTGTGTGTGTGTGTGTGTGTTGTATAACTTATAAAAACTAGTAGTGGGGATTTGGGGATGCAGAAGACTATAAAATTGCTAAAGTTCAAGAAAATATAATTTTTTCTGAACATCGACATGCACTTTGAATGTGGAAAAAGTAGACTGGTTTTATGTATAAATGACTAAGCTGAATAAGTAAAAAACAGTCCTTCAATGGTCTACAGTCTAGGACACGTCACTACAAACAGGTGAAAAGTGAAGACAAAGCCTTGAATAGAGACAGATTGATGTATAAAGAAAATGGAGAAGAGGTTAATGAATTATTTCTAAATCAATATAATATAATAAAATTCTCTCATCTGTGAAAATGGGAAATTTGCATTTATGCTCAGTGAAATATAGATGAACAGTGATTGTGGTTATTATACCTGTCACAGTGAAAGAAGTCAGGTCACATTATCTCCTAGTTACATTTCTCCAAAACTGATTAACCTTAATACATTTCTGCCTTCACTGATCTTATGGAGTTTACTGAATATAGCATGTCTTGATTAAAATTGCCCACATCTTAATTTAAGTCATTCTTTCCTCTAATGCCTGTATCTTTGACTATTTCTTTAAATTAACTGTTTAACTAATGAGAATAATGCAATTTCTTGGACACAATACTTAAAAGCTCCAATATGCACGCCTTAAGGTGAAATTTTCAAGAAGATGAAAGGAAAATATAAAAACAATGATGTCTTTGTCATCTCCAGCTCTTTAGGGAATAATTGTTTCAATGAAAAAGAGAAGTCATTATTTTTAAAATCATGGAGAAAATTTTTCATGTGTTATTTGCTGCACGTTGCAAATATTCTATGCTGCCTGCTCTACCAAGGCCCATTTAATGTAAAGTCCTATCCTCTGTATAAAATCCTTGAATTAATGCTTTGCTAGGCTTGTAAGATGCTTTCTAATCTATACCACTTTCTTGATTGTATTCAAGAATCATAAGATGTTAAATCTTCCTGTAGATACTGTGTGAGGAAAATTGCCATCATTATAATCATTAAAATAACTCATGATAAACAATAATTATAATTGATGTAACTGGGTGTGATTTTATTCTTTGCCCACACAGCAATCTTGTTTCTCTAACAGGTGATCTTATTTTACCATTAAGAGAAACAAAAAAAAATATCCAGTTACCCAACTGCTTTTCTATTATTTATGAAG
Organism: Mastomys coucha; assembly: GCF_008632895.1. Classification (NCBI taxonomy): domain Eukaryota; kingdom Metazoa; phylum Chordata; class Mammalia; order Rodentia; family Muridae; genus Mastomys; species Mastomys coucha. The sequence continues at coordinate 28,758,986 of NW_022196896.1, read as the reverse complement.
AACATTGAAAGCTCTTGTCTTTTCACTTGGGTCAAAACTAGTGCTATAGTTGTCAAACAACTAAAATATTTTAGGATTTTTTCATCAGAAATCTATATGTAATTATGAAAAGTGAAACTTTTAGACTAAAAGGAAGTATTTTAAGTACCACAAATGATACAGAATCTTCTAATAAGAATAGTTTGCTAAATAAGTTACTTTGTAGAAAGCAAAATGTCATTATTAAATATATGCCAGGTTTCTATCAATAATTTTTGAATGCTCCATTATAACAATTGTAACTTTTTATTATCTTGAGCTGTGAATCCAATATTTCTGCCATTATCACAACACAGATCAAGCTGACCATAAACTATCCTCTCACATCAGCCCCTTGGGTTCTGGAATTACAGGGTGGACAATGGCACTGAGATCAGGCTTTGGGTAGTGATGGTGGTGGTGCATGTCTGTGTGAGTGTGTGTGAATGTGTACAAGTGGGGATGTGTTTAATGTGTTTTTAGTACTGGAGATTGAGCTCAGGTACTTGAGAAAGTGGGCTTGGAATTCTACTAATTTGTATTTCAAGCCCTATCCTTTTAACTATTTTTCAGACATGGTTTTTGTTAATTTTTTACATAGTAAATTCATTTTCTATATGTGCATACATGAAATTTAAAGTAGATAGATGTTCTTAATTTTTTGATTTATAATGGTTAACTCATATAATAGTGTATAGCATCTTAATCCATACTCATAGACCCGTACACACACAAAGATGCACACACACACTCATCACACAAACACACACATCATACCAACATACACACACACATACACACACACACACACACACACACACACATGTATGCACCACACATTACATTAATTTCTTCTGTGGATCAATAAAAAGAAATAAGAGGATAGTATATAACCTTATAATGAATAAAATATTGATGCAATGAAACTATATTGAAATAGTAAATATTTTGTTTGGATGAACAAATAAGAGCTTGCCCATGTAATATATCTGACCAAACACAGTAGTCACAGATTTGGTTTAGAATAAAATTGCTTCTGCCAAGTTTCCTTTAGTATAGAATACAAAGAATTCTTACAAGATGCATAGATTCTTTTCCCCCTCCCTCTCTCCTTCTCTCCTTTCCTCCCTCTTTCCTTTCCTCTGTATTCTTCCTCTCCCTCTTTCTGTCTCTCTGTCTCTCTCTGTCTTTGTCTGTCTCTGTCTCTCTGTCTCCATCTCTCTGTCTCTGTCTGTCTCTGTCTGTCTGTCTGTCTGTCTGTCTGTCTGTCTCTCTCTCTCTCTCTCTCTCTCTCTCTCTTTCTTTCATTTAGCAGATATCCTGTTTTCACAGAACACTGAAATAGTCAAACCTGAGTTCTTAAAATACCCTAAAAATCCCTTCGATTAATCGGAAACTCATGGACTATAAGGGGAAAGCACATTCTAAAGTGATAAATGCCTCTGTCTGTTATGAGACCAATCCTATAAGGAATAAGCAAGAATAAGCACAAATCTAGTTGTTTTGGGAACCTGCTGAGATGCCGTTTCCTGGCAGCAGATCCAGAAGTGTGCAGCCGAATAAATGTCCTATTTTCTTTCTCGTACAAGGAGATTACGTTCATTGAACAGGTAACTTCATCATTTTCTTGCACTGTTTGTGAGTCTAGGACAATTGCCAATGACATATTTTTTCTCAAGTATTCCTAGGCATCAATTCAACTTGTTTACACAAAAAAGTGGCAGGAAATAGTAACTTACTAACCAGTGCCGCCCTTTCTCCTTGAGCAAGGTGACTCATTGGAAGGTAAAGATTTGCTCCTGTGGCATTAACATAAAGTTGTCAACATTCATCACTTCTAATGCAAGTGGTAGTCATGCTCATCAGGGCACATGTGAGAGGCAAACATGGATTGTTTAAAGCAGGTCTCTAGTCACTCTCTACAACCCACCAGGAATATTTGCAGACAGATGAAATTGCTTAGAATTGTGAGTAATCTTTTATAGTGTCGTTCTGTAGACCACCTGTATCTTTGTAGTTTGATGTGAACAATGCAAGGGTTTTGGTGGTTTGGCTTACTTTATACAAGCAGGTCAATAGTTTTCTCTTAGAGTCCAGTCCGTGTTTAAACTCAAGAGCCTCAGGCTCATGGGTGCTGGAATTTCAACTGTGCACAAATACAAAGCCACAATGGAGCAGGGTAAGCAGATGAAACCCCATTCACCCTGAGGCTGAGGTCGGGGACTATACCCCCCTCAACACTGTCTCCACAAGAAGTGCTTGCTTTGGTTCAAAATGACAATAAAAATATATCTGGCCCTCATGTTTTCTTATAGAAAGAAAGCATGGTGTATAGACTGAAAAAAAAAAAACCATTTCAACTTGGACATTTTTAGTGGAAGATGCATTTATTGAAGAGATATAAGGAAGGTGGCATAAAAATATTAGCTAATTTACATCTAGTTTCCAACTGGTTGCTTACATAAAAACAAGAAACTGCACATCTAGAAACCTTGGATAAAAATTGAAAGAAAACTTTAAAAGCAGGACAAAATAGCATCTTTCTGCAAGAAAGAAGTGGAAAATGTTTAAAACTTAATAATGCAGCTATGAAAAAAGAGATAAGGTTCCCTTTTTTGCCTAGAACAAAAGAAAATCTATAGATTAAACCCTCAGGAAATTGTTGGCTGGGAAAGAGCAACTCCCGATGCTGTCACACGTGTTAGAGCACTGTGGAGTAAGAGAAGCCCCAGAGATCTTTCATGGTCTTTTGTTCCACGTTAGAAAAGTCATCTCAGCTCTGTTGGCAAACCAAATGACTTCACAAACCACATCCTCATTACTCAGAACTAGATTCCACCTTTCAGTATTTCAGTATTATTAGCTCTGTCCCCAATTTCTTCCGTTGAAACCACTGCATGGGCTCAAACTGGCCCAGTGACCACCTCTGATGCTAATCAGACCTCTCATTTTCTTAACTAGGGATGTTTAACATGAAGTAGGTCAGACAAGAGGAGGAAATTATAGATGAGAGTGGGTCAATGTGTGTTAGAAATATTAAATTCATATAAACACATGGCCTCTACCATTATAAATCAACTATTCAAGTAGCATTTGAAATACTTGACTGATTTTCTGGTTCTAATCTCTTAATGATATGGTTGCGGTACTGGTGAATTCTTAGCATTTTCATACCCCCAAAGCAGTTCATAATTCTTCTACAAGCACCTCTTGCTCATGGTGCTGACTGTGGTTGATATGACTTACTAGATTTGAGATGGCAAAGAGGTTGTCACTTATTTAACAAACAATTTGTATGGAGTCATGTCTTGAAAACAAGGACCTTCCTTTTCTTCTCTTGCTCACCTCAAACATGTGATGCTTGCTCATCTTCCTTCCCCTACATAAAAAGCAAATGTGTCAAAGCCTGCTGAAACTTTCTTCACTTCAGATTCAGAATGTTACTTGGTAATAAGGGTGGATACCAGTCTCATCTGTCTCTTTTTACCAGTGGCCTCTGTGCTTCCATAGTAAGGTAACAACCAACACAGAAGCATTTTTTTCCTGTTACCCATTCCTCTAGCTACCACAGCCTACTTACTTACTTCAGTTCCCATAACATGTTATGTATGGATCTCTATTAATGATACCAAGATATAAAAGGACAATTTCTACTCATAAAACTATTTTTTTTGTTTTTATTTTTCGAGACAGAGTTTCTCTGTATAGCCCAGGCTGTCCTGGAGCCCACTCTGTAGACCAGGCTGGCCTCAAACTCAGAAATCCACCTGCCTCTGTCTCATAAGTGCTGGGATTAAAGGGATGCGCCACCACCACCAGGCACCATAAAACTATTTTTAAATGCTATTTCTGCCAAATGTTCACACAGGACTGACTGAGGGATTCATTACTAAGTAAAGACATATTTTTAGATAAATTGTCAAATGAATTCTGGGTGCATTCTATAAACATTAAGAGAAAGGAAAATGAGGTTTTTTTTGATACTAATAACAAGACTATGTAACTAATAATTCAAGATAATTTTCAAAGGACCTTTTAAATGATCTATCTTAAATATGTTTAGTACTGAAATGCTTAGGTCTTGGTTATTAAGCATATGGAAGGGAAGTAAGTATCCTGTGCCTTCATTCTTTGGTATAGAGAATCTCTTATACAAAAATTCACATGGAGAAATGGCTAAACATTTTAAATTTAGACATCACAAATCTTACTTTAAAAACTTTACAATGTGTTATTAAAACAGTTTTAAATATATCTTTCTCCAGATGAGTTTACCTGATTCTTCCATTTTCACATGCCTTCCAAAACACTCCAGATGAAGCCTAATCCCACATTCATTGTCCTGGACAAGTCTGGCCAACCTTGCCTGAAGCACAAGCAACCTCTAGGCTTCCATTCTGCCTATCCCAGAACTATGACCAGCCCTCCTATGCCACACTCAATCTCTCCAGTCAAACCCTGCACATTATTTCCCAGAGCCTATCTTGATGAGTCCACCTAATTTCCCCCCCATTCCCTCTCCCCAGGCTCCAGATATACTCCTAAATTCCAGACTTGGACCAGGATCCCTGTGTCAGCTTGACTTCATTTCACCTAAGCTGTATCACCCTGTGGGCTCAATGTATCCATGCATCCTCATTTCTTCCTGAAGATTCCATGCCTGTACCAGATAAGTCCAAAGAAAATAAGTTCAAATGCCAAGATCTCATTGAAAAAAGCACAAGATTGTAAAAGATCAAACCAATATCTCCCTTCAAAAACCTACCCATTCTATACAAAAGTTTGCCAATAGAAAGTCATATAGATAAAGCCTGGCAAACATAATTAAAGAAAAATCATAAACTTCATCAAATAATTCAAGGAGTTTAAAGAAGACATAGCAAAACATCTCACTGAATTTAAAAGAATGAACTTAAAGAGAATAAATTCATGAGTGATGACCAAAAAACACAAGACTGATAGAAATGGCAAAACACTATCTGGAATTTGAAAATCAAATGCAATTAAGGAAAAAAAAAACATTAAAAAGGACTCAAACTGAAATTAAGATGAAAATGAAAAAAAAAAAAAAAAAAAAAAAAAAAAAAGGATCCCATCTAGAAAACTCTAAGGACAACTTTTCAAATAGAATGAAACAAGCAAAAGATAGGATATCAGGACTTGAAGATAATGGAGAGAATCAAACCAAATAAGCAAGGACTGTGAAAAACATTTTAAAACTCACAGGAAATCGACATAGAGGAAATGTAGAATACCATAAAAAGATCAAACCTCTGCAGTTTAGAAATAAGCAAAAGTGAAGAATAGCAGATCAATAGACCAGATATTGAACAAGATCATTAAAGAAAATTTCATCAAACCAAGGAAGGCCATCCCATATAGGTACACAGAATAACAAATAGAAAAAAAGAAGAAACTGTGAAAGTGTATACATATATGAAGATAATGTGAAGGAACATGCTAAATAATTAAATAATGGAGAAGACTGGACCCCAGTTGGTCATCACTTGTCACCAAATGAAGCCTGCAGTTCTTGGATTTTGTAACATCTAATGGAGTTATTAGAAAAAGATATTCCAACTATTCTCAACAATAAAAGAACTTCCGGGGAATCACTGTATCTGACCTCAAGCTGTACTACAGAGCAAGGTATTGGTACAGTGAAAGGCAGGTTGATCAATGGAATAGAAGTGAAGACCCAGAAATGAACCCACACACCTATGGTCAGTTGATCTTTGACAGAGGAGCTAAAACCACCCAGTGGAAAAAAAGAAAGCATTTTCAACAAATAGAGCTGGTTCAACTGCCTTTCAGCATGTAGAAGAATGCAAATCGATCCATTCTTATCTTTTTGTACAAAGTTCAAGTCCAAGTGGATCAAGGACCTCCACATCAAACCAGATTCACGAAGCTAATAGAAAAGAAAGTGGGTAAGAGCCCAGGGGAAGTTTTCCTGAACAGAACACCAATGGCTTGTGCTGTAAGATCAAGAATCAACAAATGGGACCTCATAAAGTTGCAAAGCTTCTGTAAGGCAAAGGACAAAACAGCACCCAACAGAGTGGGAAAAGATCTTTATCAACCCTATATCTCATAGAGAGCTAATGTCCAATATATACAAAGAACTCAAGAAGCTACACTCCAGAGAATTAAATTACCCTATTAAAAATGGGATACAGAGCTAAACAAAGAATTCTCAACTGAGGAATACTGAATGACTGAGAAGCACCTAAAGAAATGTTCAACATCCTTATTTATCAGGGAAATGCAAATCAAAACAACCCTGAGGTTCTACCTCACACCAGTCAGAATGGCTAAGATCAAAAATTCAGATGACAGCAGATGCTGGCAAGGATGTGGAGAAAGAGGAACATTCCTCCATTGCTGGTAGGATTGCAAGCTGGTACGACCGCTCTGGAAATCAGTTTGGCAGTTCCTCAAAAAATTGGAAATAGTACTACCTGAAGACCCAGCTATACCACTCCTGGGCATATACTCAGAAGATGCTCCAACATATAATAAAGACACATGCTCCATTATTTTAATAGCAGCCTTATTTATAATAGCCAGAAGCTAAAAAGAACCCAGATGTCCCTCAACAGAGGAATGGATACAGAAAAATGTGGTACATTTACACAGTGGAGTACTAATCAGCTATTAAAAACAATGAATTCATGAAGTTCTGAGGCAAATGCACAGAACTAGAAAATATCATCCTGAGTGAGGTAACCCAATCACAAAAGAACACACATGGCATCCACTTATTGATAAGTGGATTTTAGCCCAGAATTCAGAATACCCAAGATACAATTCACAGACCACATGAAGCTCAAGAAGAAGGAAGACCACAATGTGTATAGTTCTGTCCTTCTTAGAAGGGGATCAAAATACCCATGGTAGAAAATACAGAGATAATGTTTAGGGCAGAAACTGAAGGAAAGGCCATGCAGTGACTGTCTCACCTAGGAATCCATCCCATATATTGCTACCAAACCCAGGCACCATTGTGGATGCCAAGTGCTTGCTGACAGGATACAGCTGTCTCCTGAGAGGCTCCGCCAGTGCCTGACTAATACAGAAGTGGATGCTCACAGCCATCCATTGGACTGAGCAAAAAATCCCCAGTAGAGGAGCTAGAGAAAGGACCCAAGGAGCTGAAAGGATTTGCAGCCCCATCAGAGGAAGAACAATATGAACCAACTAGTACCCCAGGAGCTCCCAGGGTTTAAACCATCAACCAAAGAGTACATATAGAGAGACCCATGGCTCCAGCCACATATGTAACAGAGGATGGCCTTGTGGGGCATCAATGAGAGGAGAGGCTCTTGGTCTAATGAAGGCTTGATGCCACAGTGTAGGGGAATGCCAGGACAGAGAAGCAAGAGCAGGTATGTTAGTTAGCAGTGAGAGGTGGGGATAGGATATGGGGGCTTTCAGAGGGGATAAAATTTGCAATGTAAATAAAGAAAACATCTAATAAAAATAATAGTTAAAACAAAATAAAAACAAAAACAAAAAAAGAAAAGAAAAAAAAGATATTCTAGAGGAATCCCCAATCAACCTGGACTGCTAATAAAACTATAAGTTGCTCTCCAGAAAAGGACACCAAGGCCCTATGATAATACCTACATAACTCATTGAACATGGAGATGTCAAGCTAGTTACCTTTATTGAACCTTCATTTTGATGTTCTAGCATCTTTGGTACAGGAAGGTACTCTATATGCTACCAAAAGAAAAATGTAAACACCAAGACAACCTCAAACCTTTTGATCTACAAAGGTGACCTTTCTGAAAGACACACTAGGGCAATGGTGGCACAAAGCTCATGGGAGTAACCAATAAATAACTGATTTGACTTATGTTTACTCTATAAGATGGAATCCATACCCAACACTGCTTAGTGGCCAAGAATTAGGAGAGCAGATATCCCAGGGACCTACCAAATACTATTTATCTAAAGAAATATGTAGTAACAAAATGATTCCTAATGCATTCTGCCACATTAATAAATCAGTGCATTGCTCAGCCATCATCAGAGAAGCTTCCTCCTATGGCAGATGGGAAAAATACAGAGATTCTCTGTCAGACATTATGCAGAGAGTGAGATACTTTAGAACACTGAGCCCTAAATGGGATGTCTCCATGAAATACCTCTCCTCAAGGCCTAGGGAACCATCTAGAAGAGAAGTCAGAAAGAGTGTAAAAGCCAAAGGGGATAAAGGAAATCAAGAGAACAAGTCCCTCTATATCTATTTGACAGCAGCTCATTTGAACACACATATACTAGGTCACCATGCACAAAGTATGCTGAGGTGTATGCCAGGCATTCTGCACACATATTTTGGCTTCAGATTGTTTTTTATGAGAGTCCTGCGTATGTGGGTGAGTTAGATCTTGGATTCTTATTCCATCTCTTGGGCTCTTTTCCTTCTCTTCATCTTGTTCACCTCTATTGTGATAGCTTTTGTTCTATCAAATATATATATAATTATCCCATGGATGCCTGGTCTTTTCTAATGATAGATAGAAAGCAAGTAAATCTAGATGGGAGGGGAGGTGAAGAGAAACTGCTAGAATTAAAGGGCTAGAAAACCATCATCAAGATATATTATGTGAGAAAAAATTATTTTCAATAAAAGAAAAACTAGAAATCCAGAACATATAAGTGACTTAATGACACAAGCCAAAAACCTGGATAAACAAGAACAAACTAAATTCAAAACCAGTTATTAAGAAAAATACTGAAGCAGAAATTAAAGAATACAAAATGATCTAAAAATCAACAAATATATATGCTGTTTTTCTTAGAAGATTAAACAAGATCAACATCCTTTTAGCCAAATTAACTAAAATAGGGGACCCACATCAACAGAATCAGAAAAGGGACACATTAAAACAGATGTCAAAATAAGAAGACAAAAGTAGATGAAGAACATGATGGAGAAGGAGAA
>NW_022196896.1:28740909-28750005 GCF_008632895.1 Mastomys coucha | reverse complement strand
AAGAGAAAAAGAGGAAGAGGAAGAGGAAGAAGAAAACTATCACAAGAGAATACTTGAAAACCTGTACTCCATTGAATTGAAAAAAACTAAAAGAAATCAATTTCTTTATTCAGCCAAACCACCAAAGTTAAACCAAGAAGAAGCCAACAACCTAAACAGCTAAATGACAAATGGCAAAAACCAAAATAGTAACAAAAACCTGCATAATAAGATAAATCCTAGACTCAGATGGATTTGCAACAAAATTCAACCAGAATGTCAAAAAAAAAATATCCTTTTAAACTACTAAAAAAGATATAGAAGGAATATTTGCATACTCCTTCCGTGAAGCCAATAACACTCTAATACCAAAACCAGGTCTTAAAAAGTACATTGAAAAACAGCAAAGAAGATTATAAGTCAATAATCCTAATAAACACAAATGAAAAATGTTCAATAAAATACTTGCAAACTGAATACATATATGAATCAAAAAGATTACCCATGATGATCAAGTTGACTTTACCCATGAGTTTCAAGGATGGTTTAGCATGCACAATTCAATAAATGCAATAAATCACATAAATGGACTTAAAGACAAAAACTGTATGATCATCTCAACAAATACAGGAAAAGACTCTGACAAAATGTTTTCAAGATGTAAGTCCCAGAGAGAATAGGACTAGAGAAAACACTCCTCAATACAGTAACATCTGTATATGACCAACAATCCTGAGCAAAAGGAAAAAAGTTAGAGAGATCAACATTTCAGATCTTAAGGTATATTACAGAGGTACAGCAATAAAAATAATATGGTACTAGCACAAAATATACATGTAGACCAATGGAACAAAGTCAAAGTACAAAGCATAATTACATGTAAGCTCAGTCATTTACTATTCTACAAAGATGCCAAAAACATACACTGGAGGAAAGAAAGAATCATCAGTAAATGGTGTTGTCACAACTAAATATCTGTGGGGAAAAGAATAAAATTAGAGCCATATTTATCATCTTGCACAAAATATTAACTCCAAACAAGAAACACTAAAATGCTAAAACAAAACAAAACAAAACAAAAAAATACCCTAAGTAACTATGATGAAAGAATAATCAGCCATGATTTGAAAGAGATTAAGGTAGGATGCCTTAGTTTGGGTTTTATTGCTGTAAAGAAGCACCATGACCAAGACAACTCTTACAAAGGCAAGCATTTACTTGGAGCTGGCTTACAGTTTCACAGGTTAGGTCCATTTGCATCATGGTGGAAAGCATGGCATCATGCAGGCAGACCTGGTGCTGTAGGAGTCAAGGGTTCTCCATCTTTATCTACAGGCAGCAGAATGGGAGTGTCTTCCACACTGACCAGAGCTTTAGCACTAGGAAATCTCGGAGCCAACTTACACAGTGACATACTTCATCAAACAAGACCACACTTCCTAATAGTGCCACTTCCTATGGACTAGCATGTTCAACTCACTACATAGGAGTACATGAGATGCTTTGGAGGGAGGAAAAGGAATGGAGAAATTATGTAACTATAATCTCAAAAGTAAAAAATATATCTTTAAATGTAAAAAAAAAATTAAAAATAGGATAAGACAGCAAATTACCACATAAATCACAAGACTTAATAGTTATTAAGCATTTTCCACATTTACTCATCATCAGTGTCTGCTGCAAATTCTCTCCTCTCTTTTATTTATGAAAATTACTCTGACTCTGGTTCTGGCCATCATTTCACTCCTATGTGCTTCTGAGCACTTCTAAAATCCATAAACATCTTCTCATAGTTCTTAGTGCTACTATAAAACATAACACAGTAGCAATTACTCTATAATATCCAATACACATCCAATTTACCCAGCTTTTCTCCAAGTTCATTTATAGTTATTTTGTTTGAGTATGGATCTTAGCAAAGTCTTAATGCTGACTACTGCTACATTCATTAATATATTTTCAGACATTAGATGAAGGGTCTAACATAGTGGCACATGCCTGTAATCCTCCTGAATGCCTAATTCAGAAGGCAGAGATAGATGGATCTGTGTGGGTTCAAGGTTATCCTGGCCTACACAGTAAATTCCAGTCAGCCTGAGATATATAGAGATATATATGGAGAGGAAACCCTGTGTCAAAAACAACCAAAAAACTTTATTTAAATTAATATCTTTGCTACAGCTTAGTGATACCTTGTACAGGTGAAGACCTGGGTCCAAAACTTTAGCAAAATAAAAACCACTTAATTAAAAGCTTTTAGTTGTGAAATGATATCTTCCTGGGTCTTTTCTCCTTGTTTTCTCTGAGAACTCTACCTCAGAAGCACTTCACCTTTGACCCTTCTAGTTCTTCAATCTAAGAAGATCCTCAACACCAGAGAAACAGAAGAAAAAGACAAAGCACAGAAAGACACGAGAAAGGAAAAAATATTTTAGAACAGGATTTACAAGCAAAAAAACAAAAAACAAAAACAAAAAAAACAAAAAAACAAAAAAAAAACATGTTCTTTAGGAAAAATCTGACTTTCTAAAAATACAAGAAGGCAAAGAAGATAAATTAATCATCTACATTTGCTATCTCTCCAATGCCTTTTCTTGTAGAGCTAAAGTTAAGTTGGAGCATTTACTATTTAGCCAGTCCTCTGTAATAAATGTGTGTACCGTGTTTATTATATCAGGATACATTGACATACAGGTACTGATTGGATAATGAGAAAACACTAACTGACATCATTGATCTATAATGGCTTTCATCTCAAAAAAATACACCCTAAATCAAAAATCCTGTGTGCCAGAACCCACTTAAGTAACTTAATCCACCACACACCCTTGCTTAGCAACAATGTATATTGCAGTCTCAGCATCAGGCCGCAAGAGAAGAGCGCCACAGTATACTGCAGTCTCTGCACCAGGCCTGGGCCACAAGAGAAGAGCGCCACAGTATACTGCAGTCTGAACACCAGGCCTGGGCCACAAGAGAAGAGCGCCACAGTATACTGCAGTCTGAACACCAGGCCTGGGCCACAGGAGAAGAGCGCCACAGTATACTGCAGTCTCTGCACCAGGCCTGAGCCGCAAGAGAAGAGCGCCACAGTATACTGCAGTCTCAGCATCAGGCCGCAAGAGAAGAGCGCCACAGTATACTGCAGTCTGAACACCAGGCCTGGGCCACAGGAGAAGAGCGCCACAGTATACTGCAGTCTGAACACCAGGCCTGGGCCACAAGAGAAGAGCGCCACAGTATACTGCAGTCTGAACACCAGGCCTGGGCCACAGGAGAAGAGCGCCACAGTATACTGCAGTCTTGGCACCAGGCCACAGAAGAGCATACCACAGACATTTCGTCTACAAAGGATTAACATTCTAAGTATGACTTTTTTTTATTGAGTACCATTTTGCAATATTATTGAAGTTGGCCCATTATTAGGTATCATAAGCTTAATACATTGTTGAACACCATTATGATTATAAAAACCATGAGAACCTTTTACTGGTATTCAAAATTTTAAGAAGGTCTCCGAGATTTCTTCCCTCTGATCTTTGTAATACCTTCTGCTTAAACCCAAACATATAATGGAATAGTTACTCTTTAGGAACCTATGTTACAGTGGAATTAAAGATGGAAGATTCACTACCATTATTATTTTACAGAGATGGTTGACAGCTATGTGCTTCTTTGCTGACAGGAAGGAAGATAACTCCCATTCACCTTCAGAAGTGCCTACATGATGGCAAGGGAAAAAGTGTTCCCACCTCTAAGATATGGGAGATTTCCCTTCCACTCAACAATAAAATGAGCACCCTATACCTATACCAATCAGGATCCCAACCCCTTGATTTTAGTCATTTGAGTCCCTGAGCCAAAGGTCCAGCCTTCCCAATCTCCTGATCCATGACAAGTGTAAGATCGATAATGGATATGTATTGCTCACAGAAGTTAAACTAGTGGTAATTTCATAAATTGTAGTGAAATTACTACATAGTATGCTTATAGGTATATATCAAGAAAAACAGACAGTAGCCAGCCTTGAGCCAAGAGATTGGCAGTGTCAGGAGCAATGTAAGGAATAACCGCTTGCTTAATGAAGGGAACAGAGTGGAGAGTCTCCTCTGGTGCCTAAATTATAGCCTTTGTCTTCCTTCTTGCTAAAAAACCCTTGATTATGTTGACCATGGGGGTATGTCCAGGCAGCAGTCTTAGAGGGTGGCTTTCCTTGGATCAGTCATGATGGGCTCATTATTATTGAGTACAATGAAATTCTAAGCAGCGAGAAGGGGAGATCACTGAGTTCTGACTGTCCAAGACCCATGTGAGGAAATATTCCTTTACTCTTTGAGATGACCTGAGTATGGTCATCTCACTCATTTCTGCTGATGTGGAGTAAAGACAATGGGTATAAGAACACAGTCTAAAATACTGAGCTAGATAGAATATTTTTGAAAAGGAAATAAAAAGCCTTGATGATGTCATTGACCTCTTTAATTAAGAAATCAGTAAGTCACTCTCCCATAAAAGTTACTGCTGTTGGAGTTAGTAAAGAATAAAGTAAGCCATCTAACTCTCTGTCATGTTACTTTAGTGATAAAATATCTTAGTACTTAAGTATTCTCATTGAAACTTTTGTGCAGAATTTTATACTATGTGTGGAGAAAGAATAAAAACTATATTAGTGTTTATTAAGAGGCCAAATTGTCATAACTCTGCCTTGATGAATTTAGAGCTATGTTCTATAACCTGACACTGGATTCAACTACACTGAAGGGACTATACCAATGAACCTGTAGTTGGGCCACCTTTGCTTAATGTGCACACATACACACACACTTTCTTCCTAATTCCCAATAATAGCTTTTCAGTGTAAACATTCTTAAACCTCCACAATGTCAATTGAAATCTAAGGCTCATCACACAGAAATACATACACACATCAAATATTTCATATGTAGTCCTATATATGCAAAGAATGTACTTTTTACCATTAACTGAAATCTGATTTCTTTCTTTGAAGTATGTTTCCTTTTAACCTTCTCAACACTTATATTTTAAACCCACTGACCCTGGAGTTGCCATCCAGCTCAGCCTCGCTGGTGTTCTCAGGCCAGCTCTCCTGATTAAGACCCCATGGGACCATATCTTCTACAGTTTGTTTCCTCACAGCTCCTGGGCTGCTTCTTTCTTCCTTCCCATTTTCTCTTGCTCTTAATGACTCACTATCATTTCCAAACTACTTGTCACTTAAGTCTTGGTATGCATACATGTAATTCCTCTGGCATTCTAGCTCTCAAGCTTTCTTTTCTTTCATTCTGCCCTAATCTTATCTCTATCACTTCCTTCCATGGAGCTTGTTTGTCCTCATCAATAGCCAGCTATGTGTAATGTCAATACCATGAATCCCTCTCTCTGAGCCCTGCATCCTTCCAGCTCACTTCCTGTAACACTGCATTTCAACATTGCCTACTAGGACTTTCAGTCCATTAATACAATCTCTTTTCACTGTCTCAACTGCATTATCTCTTGTCTTCTTTCCTTACCCAGATGACAGTCCATAGACAAATGATTTTAAATACCCCAGGTATAGTTACCCAAGGCCTCTGCTCTCCACAGCTTGTTTTTTTTTTTTTTTAACAAAGCCACAAGCCTGGATAAAGCCAATCTCTCTCTTTTGTTTCTATATAGCTAAATCACACACTTAATGGAGAGACCAACCAGGCTAGCTGGCACCATTTGGAACTGATGGCTATAAACACTCAAATGTGCTCATTTTAATACCCAACTAAATACAATACGGGGCTATGATACTATAATGTAGTACTGTAGTCAATGTGTTCGTTTACTTTCTCACTGTGGTGGCTGACTCTTTTATACTTGCTATTTGCTCCTCAAACTTCTTAGAGTTCTCTACACCTCATACAGATGATTTGCTTCTTACCAGAGAATTTAAGCAGTAATTTATTTCAAGTGAATAAAACCAGGTAAGTCCCTGATAAAGAATAAACCCTGGAAGCCAGGAGTGTGGAAGAAATCTTCTTGAAAACAAAATATAATTAACAAGTTTGTGAAGAATTGTGAATAGTACAGGAGGAAGCTCAGGAACTGAGCCTGCTGTAAGCTAAACTAAACTCTAAGTCATTTTGGTTAGGTTTGGGGTTTTTGTGTTGTTGTTTTTGGTTTGGTTTGGTTTGGTTTGAGGGGTTTTGTTTTGTTTGTTTTTGTTGTTGTTTTTATCACAGTAAGAAGTTCATTAAAACTGAAGTTACTACAGAGTCTATTGCTGTAAAGAATCTGGCCATGCTGTGTTCGTGAGGAATGATGACGACTATGAAACATTAGAGGTTGAATGCTGTAACTAGAGTTTAACTGGTAATTCTGATGGAGGCCTGGAGGACAGTTGTGCTGAAAGTAAAACTGATGGTAGAGACCTGGCTCAAGAACTCCCAGGGATCTCAACAACAGCAACTGTGATCGATACCATTCTTTTGATACTTCGGCAGAGCAGCTGGCTGTTTCCTACCTGTGTCTGAGGCTAAGTTAAAGGTAATGAACCAAATTTTTAGTGGAGGAAATTCCATAGAAATCCAGCAGTGACTTTGAGGTAAGTTATTGCAGACAACTGTTAAAGGTCTCTACAATGAAAAACAGCAAAGATGCAAAGAGAAATAAAAACATATGGTTTAGAGAAAAAAAAGAATGTTGGAAGCTTATGTTACAGAAAAGACAGATGTTGGATGGAAGAGCAGCAAGGATTATTAAGTAGATCACGGCCACTAAGAAGCCAGCTGATCTGTGCTAGAACCTCGGGAAAGGTGCACACTGGCAAGACTCCACCCAGTAGGCTTCTAACTTGTGAAATGAAAAGTTTTCTGCTCCCAGAAAACAAAAACTACAGCAGATGCAATTCAAGTGCACAAGTCCATTCAAGATGGCAGTTCAATATGGCAGCATCACTTACATGGTACTTGTGGGTTCATGTCTGCCCCACAACTAGGTAAGGCCTCTTGGCGAGTTTGACTGCACTTGTCACATGCCCCCATATGCTGAGCTGTAGGGATGTGCCAAGATACTGTTGTGCTTGTGGGAAAGCAGTCTGAGATGTCAGTTTCCTTTTGCTGCCACAGTTTATGGCTGGAGATGTGATTCCCTCAGCTTCCTGCTCCTGCCAACAGCTGCCATGCCCAAATGAACTGTCCTATAAGTCAGTTTTGGTTAAAAGTTAAGCACGACAACAAAAAGTACTTAATAAGTTAAGTACTTAATAAAGTACTTAAATCCCTCAAAATGGATTAGATTATACAGACTGATGTTGACAGATGCTTTCCAGATGCAAATCTATATTCTCTTAAAGGAAGATATCACGTATAATTTTTTAATTATTATATACAATGTTTATCATTTAATAAAATGCATATTAAGAGGCAAGGTCATGTGAATAAAAAATAAAATAAATTCACAGTGAAGCCACAGAGCAGTATTACCAGGCATAAAATATTGAAAAAAATATGCTTAATTAGTTTAAAAATTTTAAAAAAGAATTATAACAGAACACTGTAAACTACAAAGTTTAGTAACAAAATTTTAAAACTGAAAAATATGTCCAAAATTACCAATTCATAGGGTAAGTTTAACAGCACACTAAATACTGTCGATAATAATATTATTGAACTAGAAGGTTTGCAAAAGGAAAAAAATCTTTACATATTTTTATGTATAAAGATACATATCTTTATAAAAATTATTAAAAACTAAGAACATAGAAAATAGCTGGGCAGTGATGGCTCATGCCTTTAATACCAGCACTTGGGAGGCATAAGCAGGCGGATTTCTGAGTTCAAGGCCAGCCTGGTATACAGAGTGAGTTCCAGGACAGCCAAGGCTACACAGAGAAACCCTGTCTTAAAAATAAAAGGAAAATGTGTAAGGAAAATAAACTCCTTGATCAAACTCTAGAAGGTTTTGGGCCAGTACTGGCTAACATGGTGCTGACCTGATTCATCCTTCACCACGTACAGATAGTTTCCATGGCATCCACGATGGTTGTAAGGAGCCCAACAGGTTACTGCGTATTTCAATCCCATTTTCCCTTTAGATTGAGTCCTCTTCATGGTTTCTATCTCCTGATTAAGTTCCATTCTCCAGTCCTGGATTGTCCTCATCATTTCCATCAGCCTCATTTGCAAATTCTCAGGCCTCACTCAGCGTTATCCTCCATAAGCTCGTCCTTTGTAATTTCATCGAGCTGTTTGTTTCTGTCTTCTTAAAACTCCTTCAGTTCTTTGAGGGGGCTTATAACTGGTTTTATTGTTCTTGTTGGTCTGTGGAAAAGGTGTCCTTGGGACAGTCACAATAAAGCTTTAGACTCCAGCCTTCTGTGAACAGTCAGTTCCTTCCCTTGAAGAAGAAAGCCTGTGTGTTTAATGATTCTGGATTTTCGAATGCTTTCTCTGAGCTGTGCCTTCTACATATTCCCATTTCTAATTTTTTTAAAACAAAAAATAATAGCTGTAATAAAGACCATGTTTGAATGCAAAAAAAATAAATAAAGGAAAAAAGAACTCAGAAAATATTATAATTTTAGAAAGAGCAAAAGAGATAAATCTAAATTTTTCAAGACCTGAATTTCCTGAGAAACATCAAAAGCCACAAGAAACAAGAGATATTTAATTATGTCACACAAAATAAAAAATATGTGGTTTCATTTTAGGAAAAATTATAACTATGCTACTGACATGTTAGTAGATGTTCAAAATTATTTTTAAAATAATTCAAAATAATGGCAGAAAGTAGAGAGAAACAAAACATATAATGGCTGGAAAATGTGATGCTTAAGTTTAATTATCAACTAAGTTGAATTAAGAAATCCCTAGGACATTAATGAAGCAGGCTGTCAGATATGTAAGTGAAAGTGTTTCCAAATAGACTTAAAAATGTAGAGAAGACTCCCCCCGACTGTATGCAGCAACATGCCATTTGACTAAATAAACCAAGAAAAGGAGAAAGCCACATAAGCAAGGACAAGTCTCCTTTCTCTGCTTCCTGGTCACCACCACAGGGAAGCTACCTGCACCACAGTTCCTTCTATGTCATGAGTCTGCTCCTCTGAACAGCAAGCCACAGAGGGAG
>NW_022196896.1:28737673-28739836 GCF_008632895.1 Mastomys coucha | reverse complement strand
CAGAGGGAGCTACCTGCACCACAGTTCCTTCTATGTCATGAGTCTGTGCTCCTCTGAACAGCAAGCCAAACGAACTTCTTTCCCATTAAGATTTTTTTGTCAAATATTTGGTCACTCTAATGAAAAAATTAACTAATACAAACAGGACAACACATTAAAACCCAATATATTAGCAATTTGCAATACTGACTAAATAACTCTGCTTTGTTTTTTCTTTAGGCCAAATTGACTCTGAGAATGAAACATTTGTAACATGACCATCTGCAAAACTTACCAAAAATATTTTGTAATGTGATTACAATAGATGTAGCTCATTTCCATCATGGAAATCTATAGAGATCTGAATAAAATCTGTTTTCTTTAAAGGATAGTGATGTCTGGCATGCTTTGAACCTGATTTTGTAGCTCCAGCAAAGTAGATGGGACATTAGTAGAATTATTAGGAGTGTAAACATGGGGTCCAATTTGATGACAGCATAAATGCCCACTGTATGGCTGGGAAGGTGTCTAAAGCCATATGGTTTTAAACACAATTTTTTTTTCTCATCATTTGGACTTTAGAATCAAGAAGAAAAATTTCCTGGGACATGTATTTTTAGCATTTTGAATATATTTTCTAAGAGTTACAGTATGCCAAAGAATGTCCTCAGGTCCTATAAATGAAATGTAATGGAAGCTAAATGACCACAAGGATGAAAAACACTTGAGTTTTATTGTAACAAAGGACAGTTAATTTGCAAGGTGGCCTACAGTTTTTCTCTTGGGTATAAGAACACAGAAGCAAAAGCCTAACTAGGACCAAAGACATACATGAAGCAGAAACAGAGAGTAAAACTTTTATTTATCTATTCATTTGAACAGGTATTTAAAACAATTCATATGTAGACCTTCCCAAGGTTGTTTCCTCTGGAAGGTCACCTTTCTAATGTATAACTTGGGAATGATTGATTTATCAAGCAATTTCTAAAAACTCTAAAGCTCTAGAAAATTGTGAAAGCACATTTTTTAAGGTTTCCAAAGAACCAATTAGATTGAAAAGAGGTTCATCTTATTTATCACGGAGGATTAGACTCTCTCCGTGAGCTGTATTCCTGAGTACCCTATTGTACTTCATTGTATCTAAAACCAAGTTACCTAAAGATGGGACTTCAGAATCTGGAACAATGTTGAATATAGAAAAGGGTGCCAACAAAGCACTTCAGAATAGTCTAGGCTGAAAGTTGAATAAAAACAATACAAACCTTAATGGGGGCTTTTGGTAATATTTCCTTCTAGGTAAGATTAGTCTCCTAGCCAAGCTTTGATCTGATTGGTATGTTTCACCTTTACAGAGCACTGGGGGCCCCAAGAGGAATAAAGACAGAGCATAATGCCCAGAGGTTTAGCAATAGACTGGATGGTCTGGGAAACCAATATTGGTAAAGGACCAATATCGCTTTGAAGAAACCTTCAGAGGCAAGAGGAATGAATAATTTTACTAGCCAACTTTGAGATGTTACAAGGTAACTGGAATAGTATAATAAAGTCATAATTGAATTTTAATGGTTAAAGATTAAAATCTTTCTCAGCCTTGAAGCCTGGGAAAGCATTTTTTAAGGATAGGAGGAAAACATGAGAGCCTTTTAATATTACAGCTAGGATGTCTGCAATTGCCCTACCTGGCATATCAGTAGTCAATACTTCGGTGTTAGCTGGAAAAGCCTATTACCAGAAAGATGGAACGAAATTTTTGGTGGTGGGAATTCTATCAGTACCCCAACAAGTCAGAAGCCAGCTGTCCTGAATCTCATGTTAAAACAGAGAGCAGCAGAGAGAACATATGATCTTACCATGACTTCAACATTTTTTCTGAGGCTCCATCCCATCAATGGTGATGATTGAGTTAGATGTCAATTGGAACAAAGAGTTTCCTCATCCCAGGAACACCTGAGTTTCTGATATGGAGGCCCCTTTGTCCCTCATTGTCCTATTGTGTTTCATTGGTGTGACAGAACAAGTCTTGAGAGAATATCTGATATTTGAACAACTATTCTAGAGACAGGGCTTCTATTTGCCAGATTATTCCCTCTAGAATAAAAATTAGTCATTTGGTTATATCAAGTGACAAGGGAAGTCTGTAGGAAGTTCTACATGTCTTTTCTCTCTCTCTCTCTCTCTCTCTCT
>NW_022196896.1:28727576-28737663 GCF_008632895.1 Mastomys coucha | reverse complement strand
TCTCTCTCTCTCTCTCTCTCTTTCTCTCATCAAAGAGAATCCTGAGCCTATTAAAAAAACTCCCCACCTAACACTATTTCTGCCTCTTTCATGTACCCACAATACATTTTCTTCTTCCTTTGTTCTATAAAACTATAAAACTTCAGGAAACTGTTTCAAGATTAAAGCATAGATTTGGGTAAACTAAATCTGTGCTCTTGAGTCATAGCCACACAAAATGGCCTTAGAATGAATTATCTCTTATTCCCTTTAATATGAAAGCCATGGATTTGGCAGCAGTATCAGCTAAAGGGCCTATGATCTAAAAACATGATAGTATAATTGTAACCAAGTTGGGCTTATTCCAGAAATGCAAAAGCAGTTCAATGTTTATGGATAAATCAAATTCATATTTTGTTGTCTTTTTCTTTTTATTGTTACATGAAATAGTCTTAGAAGCCATTGAAGATGGACCTGTTCCTCGTGTCTAGTCTTGGGCCTCACCTCCCAATTCCCTGGTAATTCCAAAACAAGGAAGCATCATGGCTTCCCCTTAAGATTTAAATCACAATATAAAAAGTTGGCAGTTTTGAGACTCTGATGAGGAACATTTAGGGGAAATCTATATCCCCCTTGAAAAAAGAATAGAATGTGATCTCTACTTCTGGTTCTGGGTGAAGATAAGACATTCTGGTCTGCTCAAAGATTAAAATGCTATACTATTGTCTTCTCCCTTAAGAGTTAATCCAGCTGACACTGTCAATGCACTGGCTAGTATATTACCCCACAGAAAAGCTGATTCACATGAAGACATGAAGCAGATGGGAGGAATAATTCTCCCCTGGATAAGATTCCTTTCAGTAGTGGAAAAACTAATCAATACTGTGGAGATGTAAAATTTCTAAGGTGCTTGGTATAAAGGCAGGCTTCCCCTCTAGTTCTAATTCTAAAAGCAAAGTTCTCTGTTTTCCTTCTGTGTGCCTCATTTTCAAATTCTGCCCCCAAATCCTGCTTTTCCTGCCACTCTAGACTTTCTCACTTCTCTGAGGCTCCTGCTCCTTCCCACACACAGCTGCATGCTGAGCTCTAGTACTGAACATGCCCAAGATCAACAGGCATATCTTTCTCTCTTCCTCTTCTCTACCTCCCTCCTGGCAGCTAAAGAGAATTTTCACTTACCCTCCCTGTTGTTTTGCCTAATAAAAATTATTCTTGAGCTTTATTCTAAGACTGTTTTAAAAATCTTTTATTAAGGAGGCTAACATCAACCCTGATTTCACTGATATCAGTCATAGAGATAGAAGATATTTACGATGTGCTGAATAAATTTTGTCAATGTGACTGATTTAACATCTGTTGTCCATTACCTGCAAACAAGTATGCATATATATATATATATATATATATATATATATATATATATTATGTGTGCATACATATGTATAGTATACATTACATATAAGAATACATTTAAATAATTCAATACATAAATTGAATAAATATAACTTGGATATCCCAGAAAAGTAAGGAAAAGGCAGTTAATAAATTTTAGCAGACAATGAAATTAAAGTTCAGTAAACTATGATGAGAAGAAAAACTTTAACCAAGAGCCTACAATGACTTTCCTAAGTTTTCACCAAAGGAAACCTACTACTGAAGATGTGTGTGTGTGTGTGTGTGTGTGTGTGTGTATGTGTGCCTATGAAAGGAATCTAAATGGAGTCACCAAATAATAGGGGAGAGAGTGTCCCAGCTAGACATTTTAATCTACTAAGCAAAATGTCTAGTATCAGGAATGTGTTGCATTTTATTAAATCATTGGCCAAAATACAGCACTTATAACATTGGAAATGGAGATAGCAAGTTGATGCCATACAGATTTCATGGCACTGGTAATTATACTATATACTACCAGCAGAGAAATGCAGTCATCAATATCACCCAGTTACAAACCCTGTGCTATATAACAGTGACAAGCTGCAAGATATACAGGTACAATAGTGACACAAATGTTATGGGACTAACTAATCTCTTTTTAAATGGGATTCAAGTCTTATTCCATCAGATGGAACCCTACAGAGACCTGAATCTAGATAGCCCAGGGTCTAGGGTAAACGCACATAATACCATTCAAAAGACAACAAGAGTTCCTAATGACATTCTGTTATACTTAGAGATCAGTGCTTTATCTACCCATCATCAAAGAAGCATCCTTCTACAGCAGATGGGAACAAATTCAGAGACCCATAGCCAGACAGACATTATGCAAGGAGTAAGATACCTTGGGACACTGAGCCCTAAAAACCAGATCTCTCCATCAAATCCCTCCCCTTGGGGCTCAGGGAACACTAGGGAAGAGGAGGTGAATGGAATATCTTTGCCTGTTTGTTTTCTAATGAGAGACAGACAGGAGATGAATCAAGATGGGTAGGAAGAAGGGAAGGACTTGGGAGTAGTAGATTGAATAGAAACTATAATCAGAATACATTACCTTAGGGGGAAAAATTCATTTTCAAGAAAAGGAAAAAATAAGAGTAAAGTAGCAATTGTAGCATCCAGTCTATTGTTTCTTCAAGGGTGGTGTTGGAAAATCCAGGATTCTTTCACCTCTATGCACATTTACTTCCTTCTATTTGAACCAGTAAGTCTTTCATGAAGATGAGAAGAAACTTCACAGCAGCTTGTCAGTGCACCCACCATTCAGCATAATTCAAAACTAACTTGTTCATATTTTATTTTTTGCTGACAGACATGATTTTCCAACTTTAACATTTTTACACAGGCCATTTAGGATCTTGGACTTCAGAGAATATTGTAAAACATATTTTAATGAATCAAATTAAAATAAATCTGAGATATGCAGTTTAGAAGACTATAAGAAGAAAATTCTAGATGAAATGTGTTAAGGAAACCTTCATTTGAGATTATTTTTGAAACCAACTCACTCCAGAAGTGACTTTGAATATGTATCTGTTAACTGAAAATAAAATTAAAAGCTTATTTAGGTTCATAGATAATTGTCACTTTGTCTCCTTTACCATGCAAGTATAAAACTGGAGAGTGTAAAGGAATCTTTTTTCAAATAAATAAATAAATAAATAAATAAATAAATAAATAAATAAATAATTTTTTTAATGGCAAATAAGCAAACCAGAGGCAGTGAGCCAGTAAGCAGCATTCCTCCATGGCCACTGCTCCAGTTCCTACATCCAGATTCTTGCCTTGAATCCTGCCTTGTCTACCAGGGACAATGAACTTTGTCTACCAGGGACAATTTGTAAGCTCAAATAAAATCTTATCTCCTCAAGTTGCTTTTGGTCAGTGTTCTATAACAGCAAAAAGCACACATGGTCATTATCTAAACATAAGAATCTATAGCCAAGACACAACAGTACAAATACTTATTCTCCTAAAGTTTAAGACTATGATGTGCCTTTCTTCTGAGACAGACTGCTAACTAGCCTGCTCCCCTGGAAACACCATATCCTGAACCAGCCCTGAAGATCTACTGCACTCAGAACATTTTGGTAAGAACCCTCTGGAAGTCCCACAGCTGCCACTGGGTGCCCAGTGGACTCAGGACCCATCAACACCAATGCTCCTTCTGCCAAAACTTCCTCCCCTTCTGCCTGGTCCTTTCTGCTGGGTAGACTGCTAGCTTGTCTCCTTCCCTGGAGACACAATAACCTGAGCCATCCCAGAAGATCCATTGTACTCAGGGTAACTGACACCATAGACTGAGGCATCCTAGGAGATCCACTGCCCACAGGGCAACTGACACTAAAGCCTGAGACATCTAAGGAAATCTGCTGCACACAGGGTAACTAGCATCCCAGGAGATCTGCTACACACAAGGCAGCCTAGCAATTGATCTCCAGCTTGTCTGTTCCCCTGAAGACATCATATCTTGAAGGCATCCCAGGAGTTCCTCTATACACAAGGCAACTGGCCAACATACACCACAGTCTGAAGACCTCCTAGAGGCTCTGTGATATGCAGGAAAATGAACCAACAGGCTGAAAGCTTCCCTGGAATCCTCCTGCAAACAGGGAAACAGAAACAACAGTCAGTAGACCCCAGAACAAACAAAACTAGGGACAAACAGATAGCAAGAGGCAAGCAACAGAAGCCAATATATGTGGGCATCATCAGAACCCAGTTCTCCCACCACAGCAAGACCTGAATACACCAACACATCTTAATATCAGAAAGCTGACCTAAAATCCAATCTAAAACACACATGGTATGTACTCTCTGATAAGTGGATATTAGCCCAGAAGCTCAGAATACCCAAAATGCAATTTACAAACTACAAAAAATTTCAAGAAGAAGTAATACCAAAGTATGAATACTTTATTCCTTCTTAAAATAGGGATCAAAATACCCATGGAAGGAGTTTCAGAGACAAACTATGGAGCAGAGTCTAAAGGAAGGACAATTCAGAGACTGCTCAACCTGGGAATCCTTCCCATATTCAATCATCAAATCCAGACACTATTATGGATACCAGCAACTACTGGCTGACAGAAGCCTGATATAGCTGACTCCTGAGAGGCTCTGACAGTGCCTGACTAATAGAGAAGTAGAGGCTCACAGCCATCCATTGGACTGAGCACAGGGTCCCCAATGAAGGAGCCAGAGAAAAGACACAAAGAACTAAAGGGTTTGCAGCCCCATTGGAGGAACAATAATATGAACTAACTAGTACCCTCAGAGCTCCCAGGGACTAAACCACCAACCAAAGAGTACACATGGTGGGACCCATGGCTCCAGCAGCATATGTATAGCAGAGGATGGCCTACTCGGTCATCAGCGGGAGGAGAGGCCCTCAGCCCTGTGAAGGTTCCATGCCCCAGTGTAGGGGAATGCCAGGGCCAAGAAGTGGGAGAGGGTGGATTGGTGAGCAGGGGAAGGGAACAGGGTTTTGTTGTTTTGTTTTGTTTTTTCTTTCTTTGTCTTTCTTTTATCTTTTCAGAGGGGAAACTGGGAGAGTAGATATTATTTGACATGTAAATAAAGAAAATATCTAATCTTAAAAAAATCCTATCTCTTGAAGATAATAAGAGTCCTTTGAGGAGGATATAAATAACTCACTGAAAGAAATTCAGGATAACACAATCAAACAGGTGAAAGAATTGAATAAAGGAATCCAAGACCGAAAAGTGGAAGTAGAGACAATAAAGAAAACATAAATGGAGGCAAACCTGGAAATGGAAAACCTAGGAAAGAGGTCAGGAATTACAGATGTATTGCCTACATAATACAAGATATGGAAGAAAGAATCTCTAGTGTAGAAGATACTGTAGAAGAAATTGACAAAACTGTGAAAGAAAATTCAAAACATAAAGAACGTCTAACCCAAAGCATCCAGGAAATTCAGGACATAATAAAAAGATCAAATATAATAATAATCAGAATAGAGGATAATGAAGATTCCCAGCTCAAAGAACCTGAAAATGTCTTCAGCAAAATCATAAAAGAAAACTTCCCCAACCCAAAGAAAGAGATGACCATAAAGATATAAGAAATATATAGAACACCAAATAAATGGAACCAGAATGCAGGGCGGTGGTGGTGCACACCTTTAATCCTAGTACTTGGGAGGCAGAGGCAGGTGGATTTCTGTTTGAGTTCTAGTCCAGCCTGGTCTACATAGAGAGTTCCAGGACAGCCAGAGTTACACAGAGAAACGCTGTCTGGATAAAACAAAACAAAACAAAAAAACCAACAAAAAATGGGAACAGAGAAGAAAATCTTCTCATTACATAATAATTAAAACACTAAACCCAGAGAACAAAGAAAGAATATTAAAAGCTGCAAGGGAAAGGGACAAGTAACAAAGGTAGACCTATAAAAATTATACCAGACTTCTCAACAGAGACTATGAAAGACAGAAGAGCCTGGTCAGATGTCATGCAGACTCTAAGAGAACACAAATGCCAGCCCAGGTGGAGAAACCAAAATATTCCAGGATAAAATCAAATTCGAACAGTATCTATCAACAAATCCATAGAGGATCCTAGAAGGAAAACTCCAATACAAGGAAGATACCTACACCAAAGAAAAAACAAAATAGTAAGCATCTCACAAAAAGACAAAAAGCAGAGAGTCACAAGCACATAAAGCCACCTACAAAAACAAACATGTCAGGAACCAACGGTCGTCTGTCTTTAATATCTTTCAATATTAATGGACTCAACTCACCCATAAAAAGACATATGCTAACAGGCTGGATGTGCAAACAAGATCCAGCATTTGCTGCATATAAGAAACACACCTCAATAACAAAGACAGGCACCATCTCAGAGTAAAAAGATGAAAAGGGGTCTTCCAAGCACCAGGAAACAAGTTGTATTTGCCATTCTAATACCTAACAAAATAGACTTTCAACCAAAAGTTATCAAGTGTGATGAGGAAGGACATTCATATTCATCAAAGGGAAAATCCACCAAGAGAAAGTCTCAGTTCTGAACATCTATGCCCCAAATATAAGAGCACTTACATTTGTAAAAGAATCTTTACACACATTGAACCCCAAACAATAATAGTGGGAGACTTCAACACCACACTCTCACCAATGGTCAGGTCATTGAAACAGAAAATAAACAGAGACACAGTGAAACTAATAGAGGTTATGGAACAAATGGATTTAACAAATATCTATAGAAGATTTCACCCTAAAACAAAGGAATACAATTCTCAGCACCTCATGGTACCTTCTCCAAAATCAACCATATAATTGGTCACAAAACAACCCTCAACCCATACAAGAAGCTTGAAATAAGCCCATGCATCCTATCAGATAACCATGGCCTAAGGTCAGTCTTCAATATCAGCAAAAACAACAGAAAACCCACATATACATGGAAACTGAACAACTCTCTACTTAATGATAAGTTGGTCAGGGAAGAAATAAAGAAAGAAATTAAAGACTTCATAGAATTTAATGAAAATTTTGACGCATCATACCCAAACTTATGGGACACAATGAAAGCAGTCCTAAAAGGAAAGTTCCTAGCACTACAAAACTGGAGACATATTAAGTTAGCAACTTAACAGCACATTTAAGAGCTCTAGAACAAAAGCAAACACACCAAAGAATAGAAGGTAGAAAATAGTCAAACTCAGAGCCAAAAACAACCAAATAGCAACAAAGAGAACAATACTAAGAATCAACAAAACCAAAAATTGGTTCTCTGAGAGAATCAACAAGATAGATAAACCCCTAGCCAAACTAATTAAAGGGCCCAGAGGTAGCATTCAAATTAACAAAATCAGAAATGAAAAGGGAGACATACAACAGAGATAAAGGAAATTCAAAAACTCATCAGATCCTACTACAAAAGCCTATATTAAAAAAAAAACCCTGGAAAATCTAAATGAAATGGATGATTTTCAGACAGATGCCACATACCAAAGTTAAATCAAAAGCAGGTAACCTATCTAAATAGGCTGATATCCCCTAAAGAAATAGAAGTCATTAAAAACTTCCCAACCAAATAAAGCCCAGGGCCAGATGGATTTACTGCAGAATTCTACCAGACCTTCAAAGAAGAACTAATACCAATACTCTTCAAATCATTCCCCAGAAGGAACACTATCTTATTTGGTCTATGAAGCCACAATTACTCTGATATCTAAACCACACAAGGACCCAACCAAAAAAAGAGAACTTCAGACCAATCTTGCTTTTATTATGTTTACGTATGGGCCTTCAATTCCTGATCTCTCCAATACTTTTAACATGAAGGGATGTTGTATTTTGTCAAATGCTTTTTCTGCATCTAAGAAGATGATCATGTGATTTCATTTCTTTGAGTTTGTTTATATAGTGGAATATGTTAATAGATTTTCATATATTGAACCAACCTTGCATCTCTGGGATGAAGTATAATTGATCGTGGTGAATGATGGTCTTTATGTGTTCTTGGATTTGGTTTGCAAGAGTTTTCATTGAGCATTTTTGCATGGATATTCATAAGCCAAGTCTACTATACCCAGCAAAACTCTTTATTACCATAAATGGAGAACCCAAAATATTCTATTACAAAACCAAATTTAAACAATATATTTCTACTAATTTAGCCCTACAGAGGATTCTGAAATGAAATCTCCAACATAAATGGTAACTACACCCAAGAAAACACAAGAAACTAAACAGTTCACAACAACCCCAAAAGATAATCATACACCCATAATACTACCTCCAACAATAAAAATAATAGGAACTAACAATCACCTGTCTTTAATATCTCTCAAAAAGACACAGGCTAACAGATTGAATACCTAAACAGCATCCAGCACTTTGCTGCATACAAGAAAGACACCTCAGTGACAAAGACAGACACTACCTCAGAATAAAAGGCTAGAAAAAAGTTTTCCAAGTAAATGATCCCAAAAAATAAGCTGGAGTTGCTATTCTAATATCCAATAATATCCAATAGACTTTCAAACAAAAGTTATCAAAAAAGATAAGGAAGAACACTTCATTTTAATCAAAGGAAAACTCTACTCAAAAAAAAGTTTGAATCTTGAACATCTATGCCCCAAATACAGGAGCACTCACATTTGTAAAAGGAACTTTACTACAGCTCAAAACATGTATGGAACCTCACACAATAATAGTGGTAGACTTCAACACCCCACTCTGACAAATGAACAGGTCATTGAAACAAAAAATAAACAGAGACACAGTGAAACTAACAGAAATTATGAACCAAATGGATTTAACAGATATCTACAAAACATTTCACCCTAAAACAAAAGAATATACCTTCTTCTCAGTGCCTCACAGTACCTGTATTAGTCAGGGTTCTCTAGAGTCACAGGACTTATGGTAGTCTCTATATAGTAAAGGAGTTTATTGTTGACTTACAGTCTATAGTCCAACTTCCAACAATGGTCAGCAGCAGCTGTGAATGGAAGTCCAAGGACCCAGCAGTTGCTCAGTCCCACAAGGCAAGCAGGCGAAGTAGAGAGTCTTCCTTCTTCCAATGTCCTTATATAGTTCTCCAGCAACAGGTGTGGCCCAGATTAAAGGTGTGTGCCACCACACCTTTGATCCAAGATGACCTTGAACTTAATTTTTGGGGATTCATAGCCACTATGCCTCAAGATCTCAATGTCAAGAGTCAGGTCAGAAACTTGTATCTCTCAGATTAGGGCCACAGGTGAGCCCTACAATTCTGGATTGTAGTTCATTCCAGATATAGTTAAGCTGACAACCAGGAATAGCCACTACAGTACCTTCTCCAAAATTGACTATATAATTGAATATAAGCCTCAACAGATTCAAGAAGATTGGAGTAATCCCATGTATTCTATCAGATCACCACAGACTAGGGCTAGACTTCAGTAACAACAAAAACAACAGAGAGTCCCTTGTAGTCATGGAAATTGAATAACTCTCTGCTCAATGTAAACTTGTTCAGGGAAGAAAGAAAGGAAGGAAGAAAGAAAGAAAGAAAGAAAGAAAGAAAGAAAGAAAGAAAGGATCAAAGAATTTATAGAATTCAATGGCAATGACACCTCATACCCAAACTTATGGGACACAATAAAAGCAGTATTAAGAGGAAAATTCATAATATTAAGTGCCTTCATAAAGAAATTGGAGAGATCTCATACAAGCAATTTAACCGCACAACTGAAAGCTCTAGAACAGAAGGAAGCAAACTCACCCAAAGAGGAGTAATGGGCAGGAAATAGCCTTGGGGCTGAAATCAACCTGTTAGAAAAAAACAAAAAAACAAAAAAACAAACAAACAAACAAAAAAAAAAACAAGAACTTTACATGTTACAAAGAACCAACAAAACCAAGAGGTTTTTCTTTGAGAAAATCAACAAGGAAGATAAACCCTTAGCTAAATTAAAGGGCACAGAGACATTATCCAAATTAACAAATCAGAAAGGAAAAGGGAGACATAACAACGGAACCTGAAGAAATTCAAAAAGCATCAGAATCTATTACAAAAGGCTATACTCTACAAAACTGGAAAATCTAGATAAAATGGATAAATTTCTAGACAGATACCACATACCAAAATTAAATCAAGGTCAAAAAAACTATCTAAAATGTCCCAAAATGCCTAAGGAAATAGAAATATTCATC
>NW_022196896.1:28714506-28727566 GCF_008632895.1 Mastomys coucha | reverse complement strand
ACCTAATAAGCCACTGTTAATCTGACACCTAAACTACACAAAGACCCAACAGAGAAAGAAAACTTCAGACCAATCTCACTTATAAATATTGATGCAAAAATACTCAATAAAATTCTCACAAACCAAATCCAAAAACACAATAAAACCATCATTCTCCACAATCAAATAGGCTTCATCCCAGGGGTGCAGGGATGTGTGGGTTTGAATGGGTGACCCACAAACAGCCTAGGGCTTGGACCACTGGGCTAGGCGGAACTCAGGAAGTTTGACTATACTACACGCACCCTATGCCACTACCAGGTGGGTATAGGGATATGAGAAACTGCAGGACCCTTCTCTGAGAGTAGGAAGGTGCAGTCTGAGGTCCCCGGGGAACCTGCCAGGAGCTGGCCCATGGGTCCCTGTGCCACACGGAGGCCAGGGACAGCAGGTTCTAGCTCTTGGCCACCACAAATGCTGCTCGATGTCAAGGGAGAGCTGAGAACAAAGTAGGGGCCCATGCGGCTGGCTCTGGTCCAGGGCCAAAGGGAAAAAGGCAGGAGAAGAGCTCCAGCTTGTTCTCCCAGGGACAAGAGTGTCCTAGGATTGCTCTTGCAGGCGGTTTGGCTGGGTGGAGAACACAGAGAAGCCTCCTTCTGAAAATTAGACGAGGAAGACCTGATCCATTGCTCCAGTACAGTGGATTCTGGTAAGAAGAGACAGTCCATGCTTTTAAGGTGATTATTTTCATGGCAGAGAGTTGTGATGAGTGAAGCTATATCCCCGTTTCTCAGGGAGGGCCTGAAGTTAAATACCTTTTGCAGGGAGGAGTGACTGGGAAGGAGAGCTTAATTGGCTAAGCCATTCAGGCCTTTAGGTGCCTCATTAAAATGAAGATCTGTCTTGAGGCTATGTGACCTGTTCTCATGTCCTCTACCTGTGAAGGGGTTTGGGGCATTGCCCTACATGACTTATGACCACAGAACTGTGGAGAGCTGAGGCTTCGTGTCAGGAGCTGATGTCTATGAGCATGGCAGGAAAACACCTCCCATCCCTTGCAGTTATCTGCTGGGTCACTAGGGTTTAAACCTAACTCTCTCTGGGGTTTTAAATCTAGCTCAACCAAAAAACAGGCCACCTTTCATGGTCCCACAGGGATGGTTCAATATACAAGAATCCATCAATATAATATACTCAAGGAATAAACCACCTGATCATCTTATTAGGTGCTGAAAACCTTTCAACAAAACACAAGACACCTTCATGTTCAAAGACCTGAAGACATCAGAAATTAATTCCACATACCTAAACATAATAAAAGCTATATATGGCAAACCAACAGCTAACATCAAATTAAATGGAAAGAAATTAGAAAAAATCCCACAAAAATCCAGGACAAGACAAGGTTACCCACTCTTTTCCTATTTATCCAATATAGTACTTGAAGTTCTAGCTAGAACTATTAAACAAAAGGATATAAAGGAGATAGAAATTGGAAAGAAATCTGTCAAAGTATCACTATTTGCAGATGATATGATATATTATACATAAATGACCCCCAAGATTCCACCAGAGAAGTAGTGCAGCTGATAACTTCAACAAACTGACAGGATATAAAATTAAATCAAGCAAATTAGTAGCCTTCTTTATATAAATGATAAATAGGCAGAGAAAGAAATTTGGGAAAAAACACCCTTCAGCCACAAATAGTATAAAATACCTTAGTAACTCTTACCAAGCAAGTGAAAGATCTGTACAAGAACTTTAAATCCCTGAAAAGAGAAGTCAAAGAAGACCTCAGAAGATGGAAAGATCTCCCATACTCATGGGTAGGTAGGATTAACATAGTGAAAATGGCCATCTTACCAAAAGCAATCTACAAATTCAATGTAATCCCCATCAAAATTCCAACACAATTTTAACAGACATGGAAAGAACAATTCTCAACTTCATATGGAAAAAAAACAGTATAGATAAAACAATTCTCAACAATAAAAGAACTTCTGGGGGAATCACCATTCCTGACCTCAAGTTGTACTATAAAATAGTGATAAAAACCACAAGGTATTGGTACAAATAAAGACAGGTTGATCAATGCAATAGAATCAAAGATCTACAAGTAAACCCATACACCTATGGACACTTGATCTCTAACAAAGAAGCCAAAAACATACAATGGTTAAAAGAAAGCATCTTCAATAAATGGTGCTGTCTAATTGGTATGTAAGTCAATGGAAATAGATCCATATTTATTACCTTGCACAAAGATCAAGCCCAAGTGAATCAAGGACCTCAACATGAAACCAGATACACTGAATCTACTAGAAGGGAACTTGGGAAAGAACCTTCAAGCTCATTAGCACAGGGGAATATTTCCTGAACCAATGCTTCAGGCTTTAGGATCAACAACTGATAAATGGAACCTCATGAAACTGAAAAACTTTTGTAAGGCAAATGATATAGTCAATAGGACAAATTGACAACATACAGATTGGTAAAAAAAAAAAATAAAATCTTCACTAATCCTACATCCCACAAAAAGCTAATATCCAAAATATATAAATAACTCAAGAAGTTAACCTCCAAAACACCAAATAACCCAATTTAAAAATGGAGTACAGAGCTAAACAGAATTGATAAGAAAGGAATCTCAAATGGCTGAGAAGCACTTAAAGTCATGTTCAAAGTCCTTTGTCATTAAAGAGATGAAAATCAAAACTACCCTGAGATTCCACCTCAAACCAATCAGAATGGCTAACACCAAAAAGTCAAGTTACAGCACAAGCTGGTAAGGATGTGGAGAAAGAAGAACACTCTTCAACTGCTGGTGGGTTTGCAAACTAATACAACCACACTGGAAATCAATCTAGTGGTTCCACAGAAAATTGGAAATAATTCTACCTGAAGACCCAGCTATACCACTCTTGGGCATATACCCAAAAGATGCCCATCCCACTATACCACTAAGAAATATGCTCCTCTACATTTATAGCATCCTTATTTGTAATAGCCTGAAGCTGGAAACAACCCAAATGTCCCTCAACCAAAGAATAAAGAATGGATACAGAAAATATGGTTCATTTACACAATGGAATACTATTCAGGTATTAAAAATGAGGACATCATGAATTTTGCAGGCAAATGGATGGAACTAGGGAATACCATCCTAAGTGAGATAACTCAGACACAAAAGGACATGCATGGTATGTACTCACTGATAAGTGGATATTAGCTAAAAAGTGCAGAATACCTAGGGTACAACCTACAGACTATAAGAGGTATAACAAGCAGAAATGCCCACATGAGGAAGCTTCAACTCCACTCAGATGGGGGAAGGAAATAATCATGAGAGGCAGAGGGAGGGAGGGAGCTGGATAGGAGAGAAAGGGGAGGGGGAAAGGGGAATAGGATCAAATATGGGGGGAAATAAGCAGCATCATGGATTGGGAGGTGGGGGACCCTCTAGAAAGTACCGTAGACCTGGGAGGTGAGACTCATTGGGGATAACCTTAGCCAAAATGCCCAACATTGGGGAAAGGGAACTAGAAGAGTCCACCTCCAGTCAATAGACAGGGCCTCAAAATTCCTCACCCAGAATTGTTCCTGTCTAAAAGAACTGGAGGGACAAAAATGGAGAAGAATGTAGGAAAGGATGTCCAATGACCAGCCCAACATGGGATCCATCTCATTGGGAGTATAGGGAGAGCACCAAGGCCTGACACTACTATGCTATGATGTGCTTACAGATGGGAGCCTGATATAGCTGTTCCCTGAGAGGCCCTAAGCAGCAGATACTTACATTAAACCATTGGACTGAAGTTGGAGACACCTATGGTTGAATTATGGAAAGGATTAGAGAAGCTGAAAGAGAGAGTGACCCTATAGGAAGACCAACAGTCTCAACTAACCCATAACTCAAGGAGCTCCCAGAGGCTGAGCTACCAACCAGGAGCATACATAGGTCTGGTTCAAGGCCCCTGGGCACGTATGTAGCAGAAGTATACCTGGTGTGGCTTCAGTTTGAGAAGATGTGCTTAATCCTTTAGAGACTTGAGGTCCCAGGTCTGGGGGATACCTGGAGGGGTGGAAGGGTCTTGGAGGAAATTGGGAGGAGGAATGGGAGGAGAAACTGTGGGAAGAGGGGCCGAGGGGGGAGGGAAGCAACTAGAATTTAAAATAAAATAATTAAGAAAAAAGAATGCAATATAAATTATGAGGGGCTTCATGAATTTAAAGGAACAATGGTAGCTATGCTATATGCCTTCTTGTCAGAAAAATACAAATGCAGATAGATTCCTGAGTTCAGAATAAGCCTAGGACAGACCAAAATTAGGCTCAGGCATGCTGGAAATGCTGAGTTCATGCCAGGGTCCCACCCAACTAGCTTAGTCTGTGATTAACAAAGACAGACAGATCTCTGAATTCTTTTGCCATATTAAGAAAAATGTATGTTTGCTATCTCCTAAGAATCAAAGGACTGGTGTCAAAGGATGCTGATTCATAAGATAAGATAATCAAAAGAAAAACCTGGAGTAGATAACTGGAGTGATATGTTGTAAAATCACTTGGACTCTGCAGGAAATGAGATATCCAGAGAGTTTTTTGGTAAGAGAGAAAGAGAGAGAGAGAGAGAGAGAGAGAGAGAGAGAGAGAGAGAGAGAGAGAGAGATAATACCATGTGTGTTCTTTTGTGATTGGGTTACCTCACTCAGGATGATATTCTCAAGATCTATCCATTTCCCTAAGAATTTCATAAATTCATTGTTTTTAATAGCTGAGTAGTACTCAATTGTGTAAATGTACCACATTCTCTGTATCCATTCCTCTGTTGAGGGACATCTGAGTTATTTCCAACTTCTAGCTATAATAAATAAGGCTTCTATGAACATAGTGGAGCATGTGTCCTTATTATATGTTGGAGCATCTTCTGTGTATATGCCCAGAAGTTGTATAGCTATGTCCTGTTTTCTGAGGAATTACCAAACTGATTTCCAGAGTGGTTGTACCAGCTTACAATCCCACCAGCAATGACGGAGTGTTCCTCTTTCTCCACAACCTCTCCAGCATCTACTGTCACCTGAGTGTTTTATCTTAGCCATTCTGACTGGTATGAGGTAGAATATCAGGGTTGTTTTGATTTGCATTTCCTTGATGACTAAGGATGTTGAACATTTCTTTAGGTGCTTCTCAGTCATTTGGTATTCGTCAGTTGAGAATTCTTTGTTTAGTTCTGTACCCCACTTTTAATAAGGTTATTTGGTTATCTGGAGTCTAACCTCTTGAATTCTTTGTATATATTGGGTATTAGCCCTGTATCAGATGTATGACTGGTAAAGATCTTTTCCCAATCTGTTGGTTGCCATTTTGTCCTATTGACAGTGTCTGTTGCCTTACAGAAGCTTTGCAATTTTATGAAGTCACATTTGTCAATTCTTGATCTTAGAGCATAAGCTATTGGTGTTCTGTTCAGGAAATTTCCCCCTGTGCCCATATGCACTCACTGATAAGTGGATACTACTAGCCCAGAAGCTCAGAATACCCAAGATACAATCCACAAACCACAAGAAACTCAAGAAGAAAGAAGACCGAAGTGTGGATACTTCAATCCTTCTTAAAAAGGAGAAAAAATACCCATGGAAGGAGTTGCAGATACAGAGGATGGAGCAGAGACTGAAGGAAGGACAATCTAGAGACAGCCCCACCTGGAAATCCTTCCCATATTCAATTACCAAACCCAAATCAAACAAACCTTGTTGGGGATAGCAACAAGTGCTGAATGACAGGAGCCTGATATAGCTGCCTCCTGAGAGACTCTGACAGTGCCCAACTAATTCAGAAGTAGAGGCTCACCACCATCCATTGGATTGAGCACAGGGTCCCCAATAAAGGATCTAGAGAAAGGACCCAAGGAGCTGAACGGGTTTGCAGCCTCTTAAGATGAAAAACAATATAAACTTACTAGTACCCTCAGAACTCCCAGGTACTAAACCACCAAACAAAAAGTACACATGGTGGGACTCATGGTTCCAGATGCATATGTAGCAGAGGATGGCCTAGTTGGTCATCAATGGGAGGAGAGGTCCTTGGTCCCATGAAGGTTCTATGCCCCACTGTAGGGGAATGCCAGGGCCAGAAAGTGGGGGTGGGTGGGGTGGTGAGCAGGGGGAGGGGGGAGGGAACAGGTGATTGTTTTAGTTTTTCAGGTTTATTTTATTTTATTTTTTCTTATTTTATTTTCTTTTTCTTTTTTCTTTTGGAGGGGAACCTTGGAAAGGATATATTGTAAATAAAGAAAACATCTAAATAAATAAATAAATAAATAAATAAAATTGTAAAATAATAAAAAATGTAAATCTACAAAAAAAAAGAGAGAGAACTGTTTGGAGAATTGAGGCATGTAGTCTTGCCCACGCATGCACACACACACACACACACACACACACACACACACACAGTAGAAATTGAGCAAAACAGAGGTACCCCATAAAAATACCAGAAAGCAAGGAAGTCCACTTATCCTTAAGACAAAGGGCTTTTAGAGGAGATTACAGAGCAAACACCCATCCCCAAGGAATGCTCCTTTCCAGGAGACAACCCTCAGAGATCGGATCTCCCCCACCCCCTCCTGCACATCACAGGTATCTCATCCTCACCTGGAGGAGAAAGGTCAATAGGAACTAAAGAACAATAAAAAAGATAAAGTGTAACCAGCCCATGTTGTAAATTGTAACTAGCTCACCTTGTAAGCTGTAAAACTCTGCTCTGAAATGATATAAAAACTTAGAGCTCTGTTTCCTTGGGGCTGCTCTGGTCCGGATTACAGAGTGACCCTAGTATACCAGTTTCAATTAAAAAATTAACCTCGTGCTATTGCAGTGGCGTCCTTCTTGATTCTTCGTGAGTGTGGTACCCACACCGAATATAACAACACAAGCAAGCAGGACATGAACAGAGTGATCTCTTAGAATATCAAGTAAGCAGAATATAGACAGAGAAATCTCCAGAGAGGAAAAATAGAGCATAGAGAGAAACAGACTGTAAAAGCTGTATCAAGCAGAACACAGGTCGTCCTCGTCCTCTTGGACTCGCAATCTGACTTCTTCTTTTCTCTGCTTCCAGATACCCCTTCTCTCAGAACTCCTCTCCAAGCCAAGGCTGGTCCTTGGCAGGGAAGGGGATGAAGGGAGGGAGTCTACGAGGGAGGGACTGGAAGGGGGAACAGGGTTTTGGGATGTTAATTAATTAACTAATGAATTAATTTTAAGAAAATATATAAAGTCTCTAGGAAGTGCCATGCCTCTCTATCCTCAACTCTCCGTCTCCCACAATGTCTAACTGTTTGTACTCACACACACAACACACATGGACACTCGAGGGCTGTTGACCTTGCTCTTTCCTTTGTCAGAACCATCAGTTTCCATTTATATGCAATTATTTCCCTCACTTCAGTCTTAATCTTACACCTGAGCCTGCTATTTCAAACTCCAAATTCTTTTCCTTCTGCCTTGGATTCCTGATTCCTTTAGCTCAAGTTTTACATTACTTGATATCTTTAAGATATAAATGATTGCGTTCTTTGTGGTTTTTCCCATGTTTTTTGACACCATTGGAATATAAGGCACTGGGCAGTGATTAGGTCTGTTGGGCTGATGCATACCAAGTAGCCGATACACAGTAATGCTAAATGAATGCTTGTTAGGTGAGGTAATTTATGTTGGACAACAAAGCTTCAGAAAACCTTTGTTAATAAACCCAAGAATAAAAAGA
This sequence comes from Mastomys coucha, assembly GCF_008632895.1. Taxonomy (NCBI): domain Eukaryota; kingdom Metazoa; phylum Chordata; class Mammalia; order Rodentia; family Muridae; genus Mastomys; species Mastomys coucha. The sequence continues at coordinate 28,719,820 of NW_022196896.1, read as the reverse complement.
ACCATTTTAAAATTACAAGAAAGTTCATATCTTTCTAACCAAAGTATGAAAAATAAAATTCGTATTGATTTTTAAGAATGATGAAAATTAACCATATATGAGCATGATGAGAGAAACGAAAAGCCTTCTTACCTCATGCCTGAAGAACACTTTCTATCCCCCCACAAAATACTGTTCCATAATTGGTCAAAATGAGGACCAAAGAAATACAGTTCAATTTGGAAAAAATATAACATGACACAATTATATGATATTCAATAAGCAGTGTTCAGTCATGTGGCTTTGAAGAAATTTGATGACTAATACATAGAAACAGCCCTCATCCTTCACAGGCTTGAGCATCGCAAGCGTCTGTCCCGTGCACTATGCTGAACTCATCTGCAGCCCCACAGCCTGATTATACTAGTAAGATGCATCATTACCACACTTGTAAACATCATTTTTCTTAACTAAAGTGTTGGCTTTTATCTGAAGCTTTCTAAATCTGAATTATTTTCCTAGAAATAGTCACACATAATGACAAGCTAATCTATGAAAGCATTTCGTCGCTGACACTGGGTATTTGGAAGTAACAAGATGCACACCAGTACCTAGCCATCTCACAAGCCTCAGACCTCAGGCAGGCTGAGGCCACCTCATAAACCTGCGTTGCTTTAGGGCACTCTTTAATTTACCAAACAACAAGAATTCCCCCAGTGACTGATTTTTCTCAAGATCTTTACCTAAGGTCTCTGGAACCAAAGCTGTGCTTTGATCAGAAATGGAGTGGTACAGCCAGGACTCTGCTGAGAAAATCAAAGAGAGACCAGCATCCATCCTCCATGAAAAATGCATGAGCAGATCCATCTTTAACTCCTCCAAGAGAGAGTGAAGGATGAAAAGAGCTTGTTGCTCTAAATTTAAAAAGAAATCTAAGTTAAGGCTACTGTGTTTAAAGAACAGAATGGGACCCACCTGTACAGGCATTTGATACCACCATCTACAGTGCAGAATCAAATTCCTAAGTGTGGCAGTGACAGCCAAATACCGAGCAGCAATCCCACCATTGATTTCTTAGAAGAAAAACTTTACCAGCACACTACATGTAGTGTTAGAAATACTAGGTATAGAGATAAGTAATAATTTGTCAGCAATGCAATCAAAGAAGAGGTAAAACATTCCAGCTCAGAATGGGAAAGATTGAGTCAACCTACAAAACACACACACACACACATGCATGCATGCACGCACACACGCACACGCATGCACACATACACACAGGAAATAGAGAAAGAAGGAAATAGCAGCCACTGTGAAGGAAAATTTCCGATTGCACATGAGGAGGAGAGAGTCCCAAGTAGTGTGATAGCAAGTTGTCCGCAGCTGATCTTGGTGAGGCCTCCTTGTGGGAAAGGATGAGGTACACTGCTCAGAAAAGACATGGACTTGATTTTCAACCTGTTATTTGCCAGACTTAGTGATTTATACTTCGCCAAAGGGTAGGAAAAGCCAGTGATCAAATTCTACCCCAGGAATGCTATGACTTGGTTTGCACTGAATGACAGTGGGAAAATAGAGAGAAGCATGAACTGCCTTGAACTATATCTAAGAACAGGAAGAAAAACTGGGATGCTGATATACTGGAGGTAAAAATGTCATTTAAAAAATAAATCAGCAACATACACACTTGGAAAGCTGAACATGTGCTCCAAATGCTGCATAGGCAATAGATAGAACAGACTCTAATAACTATGTGAACATGGGAAGGGACCTGGAGAAGGATGAGACGAAGGCTGACCTTGGCAGTCTGGACTAGGCACCTGGATGTGGTGGTTTCCCTAAGAAAATAAGATAGTGAACAACTTTGGAGGGAAATAGAGTCCATTTTTGATGGGTTGAAATTGAAGGGTACCTAGGACAATGAGAAGGGGGTGATCAGCCAGCTGCTTTTCAAAGAATTGTAAAGCTGTGAATTCTGCATAATAAATTAAATTAGGGTCACCAAGTTTAGATATGTATACTATTGTGAGTTGATGAATACAAAAAAAAAATGGGTGTACTCTGGGGAAAGACTGACATATTGTGTCTGGACTGAAAAGGAAAAGTCCATCAGAACAGATTAATCTACATGACAGCTCTTGCATCTATGGTTGTTTCAGGTGGAAAAAACAGATACCAGGTGTTCTGCTGTGAAACCATCTTTCTTAGAAATGGTTGTCTGGACTGGAACAATTTTAATATTAATCAACACATTAACTCAGAAGGGGGGAATTTTTGCAGGGACCCACTCCTAGACAAGAAAGTAATGACTGCTGGAAAAAGGAGAATTATCCTTGAAAGGAATGAACCCCCTTATTGGTTGTCTATGCAGATCAGGCAGCCCTGAAACCATATACACACAAACAACAAAAACAGACTCCATAGGTTGTATATATTTATTTGTTGTATATGTATGCATACACATGTGAGCACTTGCTCTCCTGCACACATGTGTCTCTGTGTGTCCCTATGTGTTTTTGTGTGTGTGTGTGTGTGTGTGTGTGTGTGTGAGAGAGAGAGAGAGAGAGAGAGAGAGAGAGAGAGAGAGAGAGTTGTGGGGGACATGGGAGCAGTTCAAATGAAGGTACCTGGGAGAGTCTGGAAGGAGGAAATAGAGGGGAAAGGTGATGTAATTCTATTTCAATTTAAAAATATGTTTTAAAAAAACAAGTGTGAGACCAGGAGATGAGAAACATGGCAGTCTGGGCTAGGGGTGGGTGTAGGGGTGGATGGGAGATAAAGTAAAACAGAATAGTCAGATATGGTTGGTTAACTACTTGATGAGACCTATGATAACTTTTTTACAGCAGTGCAGCAACCCCCACGGAGTGTTGGGGGAAGAAGTGGGTATGCAGGGTATAGGTGATGGAGGGCAGAAGGGGAAATGTGTGCACCATTGAAAGAATCTGGCTTGGCACATGGGAGAGGTGGCATAGCTAGTCCCAGAACATGTAATTTTACAATGCAGTTTTATAATGGTTATGGAGTTGTAATATGGTTGGGGGACTGTGTAGAAAATTTCTGAGGCCATTTATGTGCAGAATGAAGGACAGAGGAAGGTGACTACAAAGAGACCAACTACTGAGTGGCAAAGAGTAGGGGAAGACGCTCACTGGATAGGAGCAAAGTGAAAGCAGAAAGCAGCAGGCATCACTGGAAGAGTAGATAGAACAAGTTAATGAAAGACAGTGTACCTAATGTAATGTCTCCATTACATCCTAAAAACAAAACAAAACAAAACAAACAACAACAACAAAATAAAAAACAGAAATGAGTATTCCAGTAGGCAACATGAGCAACACAGTAATTGCAATGTGAGGTTGGAGAGTCAAGGCCATACAGCAGCTACAGTAAAACGTCTGGCCCCAACCTATCCACAGGCCTACAGGTCTCAGCCTTGTTACTTTCCACCCATTAGTACTGGCCGTTGCAGAGACCATTGCTGCAGTTTTACCAAGCCAAGTCTGTGGCTGGATACTTGACCAAAAGAACAGCAGAAATGTCTTGCTTCCATCAGGGTGTGCCCCAGGGAAACCAAAGAAGCAAGATTTGTCTCGTTTGTTACCCCAATTGTCACTCTAGGGGCACCAAAACAAGGAAAAACTCAGCTCTTCCTGGAAATCGGCAGTTGTCCCTGTTCTAGCTCCAGCATGTTTCTCTCGGAGCAGCCTAGCAAGCTAAGAGGTCACTGGGTAGTAGTGCTCAGCCCAGTGCTCCAGCCCTCCCAGCTTCATAGAGCAAGGAACGGGATCTGAGAGCTTGGCAGTGACTCCTCTCTGCTCCAGGTCCATGGAAGTGAATGCTTTTCACAGTTGCTTTTTAACATACTCCTATGTGTCTGCATTTTAATGTATAATTTACTTTTTAAAAAGCAGTTTCCCTCCCATCTTGTCAAATTACATGAATACGTGTATATAGTCTCTGCCTCAAATCGTATATATTTTCTACATATTTCATGTGCTATAAACAAATTCCCAATTACATAATACATGCTACAAGATAAGTAATTAGCTGAGCAAACTCGTGACTGAAAAATGCATCTTTCTCAAACAAATTAAATGGTGTTATTATGACTAATCACTGCCTTACAGAATTGTCTATTTCCAGCTGTAGAGTTAATTTTCTGACTCACTGCTGTTATTGGCCTCACATTTTTTTCCATCTTGAAAAAAAAAACAGAAATTAGATAAATGTGTTCAAATCTCTTGATTTTTTTTACTGAAAATATTTCTGCCAAAAATAAAAGTCTTTTTCTCCCTTCTCTCACAATCCATTGGACCACTGACATCAAGAATCCAGGACCTAAGGAGTCACATAAGGAGTCAGTGTGTCATCTCAGTACTCAGTAGGCTGAACCAAGAGGACTGCACACTCGAAGTCAGCTCAGGATACACAGTGAGACCAGAACTTTCATGCCCTCCACCAGCTCAAGCATCTGAGAAAATATAGCACTATGATTCTGTTAAGAGCAAAAGACGGTTTTGAAACTTAACCCCTTCCTCTCTACATTCCTTTCTCTCTTCCCTGTTTCTTCCTTTCTGACAATGGATAATGTGTGTGTGTGTGTGTGTGTGTGTGTGTGTGTGTGTGTGTGTGTGTGTGTGTGTGTGTGTGTGTGTGTTAGAGACTATGCTAGCTACCAAGGGCAGCAAGAGGAATGGTTAGACCACTCAACGATTGGGAAACAAGGCTGAGAGTAGCCAGTAGTAACCTGAAACACAAGCTAGGCATGGTCAATAGAAATGGAGGGAAGTTGATAACCTCTGATTTCTTTCATAAGAGTTTAAGAAGGACTGGTTGTGCTCCTTCTGAGTCTGGTAGAATTCCGCTGTGAATCTTCTGGGACTGACTGGATTTGTCTTAGTCGGAAGCTTTGGTTACTCTTCACTCTCCTCCTGCACTAGGACTTTGATTACTCTTCACTCTCCTCCTGTATTATGACTGGTTCTTAGTCTCTTCTTGCTTTAACTTAGTATTTGGACCAGTCAAGAAACTCATTCATTTCCTTTAGATTTTCAACTTAATGGAGTACAGGTTTTTAAAGTATTTCCATATAATGTTCTGAATTTCTTGGTGTCTGTTGAAATGGTTGTTCATTTGTTAACTTCTTTTTCTATTATATGATCACTCTGTTTGTTTTAATTAGTTGGGCCAAGAATTTGTTAATCTTGTTTATCTTTTCAAAGAACCAGCTTTTAAATACACTGATTATTTATGTTATTTTATTGTTTCTATTTCATTAATGTCTTCTTTTATTTTTATTTGTCATGTACTGGAATTAAGTTTAGTTTGGACT
>NW_022196896.1:28684331-28714496 GCF_008632895.1 Mastomys coucha | reverse complement strand
CATTATTAAGTCATTTATTTGTCCTTAATCTGATTTTTCTTTTTTCCCATTAATTTATTTTTTATTCATTTTACATCATGATCACAACCCCCTCAGTACTCCTCTTGCACTGTACTTCCCCACACCACACTACCCCTTCACTTCTGAGAAGGGGTCCAGGGCTCCTGGGTATGAACCCACCTTGACACATCAAATCACTGCAAGATGAGGGGCAATTTCTTCCACTGAGGTCAGACAAACAGCCCAGTTAGGGGAAAAGACTCCACAGAGAGGCAACAGAGTTAGGGTAAGCCCCTGCTCCAGTTGTTGAGGGACCCGCAAGAAGGCCAAGCTGCCCATCTGCTACATATATGCAGGGGGCATAGGTCCAGCCCTTGTGTGCTCTTTGGTTGGTGTTTCAGTCTCTGGGTGCCCCCAAGGGTCCAGGTTAGCTGGCTATGTTGGTCTTCTTGCGAGTCTCTCCCCCTTCCAGATCCCTTAATTCAACTCTTCCACAAGACCTCTGAGCTTAGTGTAATGTTTGACTGTGGTTCTCTGCATCTGTTTTGGTGAGTTGTTGGGTGGAACCTCCCAGGCTACAGTTATTCAAGGTTTCTGTCTAAAAGCAAAATAGAGAATAAGTAAATAGCGTCATGGACTGATTCTTGCCCATGGGATGGCTCTCAAGTTGGGCCAGTCATTGCTTAGCCATTCCCCCAGTATCTGTGATATCTTTGTCCCTGCACTTCTTGTAGGCAGAACAAATTTTGAGTCAAAGGTCTTGTTGGTTGGTCTCCTTATCCCTCCACTGGGAGTCCTGTCTGGCTACAGGAGGTGGCCACTTCAGGTTCCATATCTCCCACTGCTAGGAGTCTCAGCTAGATTCACCCTCTTAGACTCCCTGGAACATCCCCATCCCAGGTGGCTAGCACATTCTAGGGATGTTCCCCCATGCTGCCTTCCCCAAGCAATTTCTGTCCACTCTCCTTGCCTTCTGTTTTTAGCTCTACCTACACTCTGATTCACCAACCCATTTCCCTCCCTATCCCTTCTCCTACCAAATTCTATTCCTCTACTTCCAATGACAAATTTATTTCCCCTTCTGAGGGAGATCAAGCATCCTCCCTTGTTATTTAGTTTCTTTGGGTCTGTGGATTGTGGTATGGTTATCCTGTACTTTATGGCTAATATCCACTTATACGTACATACCATGTTTGTATTTCTGGGTCTGGGTTACTCACTCAGGATGATCTTTACGAGTTCTATCCATATGACTGTAAATTTGATGATGTCCTTGTTGTTTGTAGCTGAGTAGTACTCTATTGTGTAAGTTAACTACATTTTCTTTATCCATTCTTCAGTTGAGGGACATGTAGGTTGTTTGCACTTTCTGGCTATTACGAATACCTCTATGAACATAGCTGAGCAAGTGTCCTCATAATAATAGTGGAACATTGTTTGTGTATGTGCCCAGGAGTGCTATAGCTGGATCAACTCTTCTCAATTTTCTGATAAACCACCAAATAGATTTCCAGAGTGGTAATACAGGGTGATATATCAGCGATAGAGGAGTGTTCCCCTCGCTCCACATTCTTCCAGCATGAGCTGTCACTTGAGTTTTTTTTTTTTTTTTTTTTTTTTTTTTTTTTTTTTTTTTTTTTTTTTTTTTTTTTATCTTAGCCATGCTGAGAGGTATAAGATGGAATCTCAGGGTTGTTTTGGATTGCATTTCCCTGGTGACTAAGGATGTTGAACTTTTCTTTAAGTTTTTTTTTTTTGACCACGCTGGCATATTTCTTGGAAAAAAATTGAAACTACAGATTCAATGCATTATACAAAGAAAGGTCTTCATTCCATAATAAAAGACCTGTGGGGAGGAAAGAAGAGCTAATGGCTAGCTGCCCTGGTGAAGGTAGGCACTCTGTAAAAAGTGAAATTCACTTATAGAGACTACTCTAATGGAAAACGGTGGAAAAGGTTAAACACAGAAGTGGGCAGGCATAAAGATAAATCAACCCCAACACTGCATGGTTGGAGAGTTTGTTATAAGCTTGAGACACTTAGGTTATCGCCAAGACTTACCCAGATTCCTCAGTTTGTCCCTATAGTGGTAATCAAGTTTAATTTAGGGTCTTCAAACCTGATGTAGTTGAGGGTCACCTGAAACACATGTCTGGAAGGTTCTATCCTCACAGCTGGATAAAGTCATGTCTAACCAACCATTTCTGGCTTGGGATCCTGGGAGAGGAAGCACTCCATCACTGTGCTTGTTGGTCCTGTGTTTGAGCTGGACCTGGGAGCCAAATAGCTCTTCTGGATCACCGTTGATGGCTGGCAAGTGCTGTCATGGTAGTTTCCAATATTACAGTGTGGTCTCTGAGAACCTGAAAGGTGGAAAGAGGGCAAAGCTGCTCTGTTGGAAGGCCAATATGGAGGATCCAAGACGGCAGAGAGAGGGCAAAGCTGCTCTGTTGGAAGGCCAATATGGAGGATCCAAGATGGCAGAGAGAGGGCAAAGCTGCTCTGTTGGAAGGCCAATATGGAGGATCCAAGACGGCAGAGAGAGGGCACAGTTGCTCTGGTTGTAAGTTCAATGTAGAGACACCAAGATGAAGATCGAGCAATGCTCATCCTTGTTGGAATATGATCAAAGATGGTAGAGAGAAAACAAAGCTCATTCTGGTTGGAAGGCACTGTTGAGAATTCTCTGCTTAGTTCTCTGATCAATTTTTAACTGGGGTATTTGGGTTGATGTTGTCTAACTTCTTGAGTTTTTTATATATTTTGAATATTAGCCCTCTGCCAGATATAGGGTTGATCAAGATCTTTTCCCAATCTGTAGGCTGATGTTTTGTTCTCTTCATGGCATATTTTTTGCCTTATAGAAGCTTTTCAGTTTCATGAAGTCCCACTTAACAATTGCTGATCTTAGAGTCTGAGCCATTGGTGTTCTGTTTAGGAAATTGTCTCCTGTACCATTCATTCAAAACTATTTTCCATTTTCTCTTCTACTAGGATTTAGTGTGTTGGCTTTATGTTGAGGGTTTTGATGCGTTTGTATGTGAGTTTTGTGCAGGGTAATAGACATGGTTATATTTGCATTCTTCTACATGCAGACATCCAGTTAGTGCAGCACCATTTGTTAAAGATGATTTCTTTGGTTTCCATTGTACAGTTTTGCCTTCTTTGTCAAGACTTAAGCCTCCATAAGTATGTGGTTTTATTTCTGGGTCTTCAGCTCTTTTCCACTGATCAACATGTTTGTTTCTATACCAGGACTATGCAATTTTTATTACTATTTCTCTGTAGTACGGCTTGATTTAATTTTTTTTCAATGGGGGGAGGTTAAGAGAGAAGGTACCTGGGAGGAGTGGGAGATAGAAATGATGTTATTTGTTTCCATTAAAAGTATATTTTTTAAAGGAAAAAAAGCTTTTTTTAGAAAAAGAAGTCATGGCTGGGCAGTGGTGGCAGATGCCTTTAATCCCAGCACTTGGGAGGCAGAGGCAGGCAGATTTCGGAGTTCAAGGCCAGCCTGGTCTACAGAGTGAGTTCCAGGACAGCCATGGCTATAAAGAGAAACCCTGTCTTGAAAAACCAAAAAAAAAAAAGAAAAAAAGAAAAAGCAAAAGAGGTCATGAGTTTGAGATATAACAAAGGTAATTCAATAGAGGGGTTGGAAGGGAAAAGGGAGAGGAGGAAACAATGTTTCTATATTATAGTCTTCAAAAATAAAAACTTTTGCAAAAACAGAAAAATAAGAGAGAAATGGGGAAAGGTGGAGGAAAGTGAGTGATGGAGGGAAAGATCAAGAAACAGAAGTACTGTAAGGGCTGTGTCTAGAATGATAACTCAATATGATCAGGCAGAAAATAAATAAACAAGAAGCACATTAATATTCACAATCATTTAGTACAAAATAACCTCAAATTGAAAACAATTCAAGTGTTCGTTACTTAATAAAGAACTAAATATAATAATAGTATTTACTTGGAGTGGAATATTATGCAGCACTATGAAAATGATTCCCTTGACACAAGCAGGGTGAACCATGAGACACTACATTTGAAGGAGGAAGCTGGTCACGAAATACCATATGTATATGAATCCACCTGCATTATATATCCAGAATAGGAATCTATAGAAGGAGAATATAGATTAATCTTCTAGATGGCTACACAGGTATTGCTGTTTCTGGAGAGATGAAAAAGTTCAACGATTAAGCCCTAGCAATGTTTTCATATCCCCACACAAATGCTCTCTAAACACTGCATTTTGACTTCACAGCCAGGAATTATCTGGTTTTTAATAACATGTCACTGGAATAATTATCTGGGAGAACAAACATATGGAAGTGCACTTTAAGCAAAGGAAAGCCCCTGAGTTGAAATCCTCTGAGATGAAAGCACCATTCACCATCACCCATACATGTCAACAGATGCACGGCAGTGGAATGGCTGAGCGAAGAGTGTGCTCTCTGCCTCATCAGTGAGTGGGAGACACTGATGCTCAACACAGAGACAGCATAAAGTCCTCAGTAGGCTGAACTGTTGTGACCAGGATCAGGAAAGTGTGCAGAAACTTGGAGAAAGACACAAAGTAGAAGAGGGGCTAGTGACATAGAAAATGGGTCTGCTGTCTACTAAAGCCTGCAATTGTCCCCACATAATGGTCTCTGAGCACAGGACAGTGTTTGCAAGTGTAAATGGGGTTATTTTAAACAAGAGACACTCTCATACCTAAATGAACAGTACTTGAACACCATACTACAGTCAACTACAAGAAAGACCCAATCGACCTGTGGTTCAGGGAGATTCTGCTTTAAATTCTCTGTGTCTTTATCGGAAGAGTTCTAGCATAGGTAATTGGCTATGGATAATGACAGAAGGATAGAGAATCTGCACAGAAGACAGCATAGAACACCTTTGTCCTGTAGCAGAGTGTAGATGGCAGAGCACTCCATCCACAGCCATCCCAGTTTTTGCATAATTAAAGTGGAACTCTGGGTCCCCTCTGCAGAGCAGTGAGTTGAGACTCCCGAAGATAAGGATGGTGATCTGCAGTTGAGGAAGTGATCAGGTGGCTGCTGGCAATCCAATGCTTCAGCGACTCTTAGAAGACTTAGGAAGGAAAACGGGAGACAGAGCTTTCTGCTGCAGAGACTTGTGCTTTCCATGTCATGCTAATCAGCAACAGAATCTATTCTCCATTTATGTCTGCCAGGGATGGATCAAGGACCCCACAGAAATCCAACTGAAGGTGCTCAGCTTCCTGATAGAAACTGAGGTTGGACCTAATGCCTTGTACAACATAAATACTATGAAAATCATTGTCAGGCTGATGTTCCAGAGTAATGACAAGTTTCCTGTAGACATCCACCACAGGTGCAGCCATTGTAGGCCTAACTGCAGTTCCCTCCACAGTTGGTCAAACCTGAAGACATGGAGCCCACAGGTGGAGAGGGCTGCAGACATTTATTAGTGAATAATTAAAGGAGGCTGGGTATGTAGAAAATGATATTTATACATATGAAATAAAACAAATTACTTGTATATACAGGCCTTCACTCCAAAAAGATCATTCACAAGGGTCTCCCTTAATGTCTTGTTTATTCTGATCTTGTTTAAAGTGAGCACACTGCCTGCAAGCTGAAACATTTTTTCCTCTGCTGAATTCAATGTGTAGCTTTCCTTCTGCAGCCTGAATACATTTGTCCTTTCTGAACAATAAAAGCAAGCATGCTTGGGAAGAAAGGGCAACCCATTAGGGGAAAAATTGTATTTTCCTAACCAAGAATTGAGTTTTGCTGTGGAACTGTGAATAAATGAGCCTGCAGCCAATTTGAGTATGCAGGAATTACAATTTGAAGTTTCTAGAACCTTCCACGGATAAGATGAAATTTCTGATTTTTTTAAACCACAGGCTGAAACTTAAATCATGACCCTTTGCTGATCTTCCTTCAGATAAGATTTTCTGAAGGTCATTCGGCCCAACTCTTCACACCTTCAGTGTATGCTTTCTAGATTGAATAAAACCATTCCAAAGTCATTTCCTGGTTATACAAATTCAGAGTAATATATTTTCTATAGTGTCACATGATAATGTATGTTCTATTTCTAGGAGACTTTCTCTCCTTCAGCAATACCCACATAAACACCAGTGTCCCCAGTGTCATGTTCACATAATGCTCAACACAAAACCATCTTGTCCCTAATGATCCTGAATCTAATTTCACCATGTTCCATCCACTCTTGCTCCTTACCACTTTGTCACCTTGTCATGGGGCACTACATTGCAACTACCCATCATGCACCTCCTGCCACAACTCTCTTTTTAAGATTCTGGCTGGTCACTCAAGAAGCCATAAACCAAGTGATCTACCTAAACCAGAACATGAAACTACTTTCTAAGACTGCTATTAACCCTGTGCATTTCCCTCAGCCATTTGAACAAGGCCCATGCTCATCTAGATGAGAGACCTTTGTTATACAGCTCTTGCGCAGGTTGGGCTCTCTCACCTCCACAGTCTAGCTATGTCATTTGCTCAGTCAGGGGTATAGGGTGTTCCTGTTCTTCCTGGAAGTCTTGACCCTTCCTTGGCCTGAACACCTGGAGATTAAAAAAAAAAAAAAAAAAAAAAAAAAAAAAAAAAGCCTCTCCAAAAAGCTATATCCTAAGGTTTTAGTGACTTTGACAAGTTTTGTTCAGCAAAGATGACCACAGAAATGATATTCATGGCCAGTGCTTTTTAATGACAAAGGGACATGATGTCCCCACTCCTGGAGTCCAGACAAGCTTATACCTTATTTGCAACAAATACATTTTGTTGGATAATGTTTAGAAAACTTTCAAAGCTAACTCAAGTAAAGTGGTGCTATTTTTCTGCCACTGAGAGACTTCTTCAAGGCAGCCTCAGCAGCTTAGGACTGTATTCCCAACTAGTCCAGAGGTGGAGGCAGAATAGGTTCAAGACCAGGGAAACACTTGGTGTGACTCTATCACTAGATAAAAAGTACAAAGTGAACTGAGTGGTAGAACATTTACCTAACTTGTGTGATGCCCATAGTTGAAAACCACATGTGCACACAAGCAAAAGGTATCCTTCACTTAAATGCCAACTTCTGCAGGAGACTCCTCAACATACTGATGCTCATTTGGACAAGCTTAACCTTCCAGAAAGTTGAGGGGGTCAACAAGGTGTATTATGAATATTTTTCAAGAACGCAACTTATATAGCTATAAAGAGAGAATTACACCTTGTGGGATGTTTTTTCCTAAGTCTATAGCCCTAATAAAAATTCACACTACACTCACGCCAGGTCTCCAGATGATTAAACCACCAGTCCTTACACCGTCACCCAAGTCAAGTATCTACCCTAGCCCTATACCAGTACTACTGGGTCATATATTTGCATCATTTTAGACAGCCCTACATATTTTTTTTACAGATGCATCCACTTTCCACTAGAATATAAATTTTTTAAGGACAGGAACCAATTTTACTTAGTTTAGTTCCATAGCCAGAAACCTTAAAATAGAGACAAACAAATTTTATTGAGAGAAGGAAGGAAGAAAGGATAGATGGATAAATGGATGGATGGATGGATGAATGGATGGTTTGATGAACAGATGGACTGATGGGTAGATGAGCAGATGAATAAATAACTAGATGGCTGAATGGCTTCATATATTCTTTGTTAGATTATTTACCCATTGGTTAGGGAAAGTAACGTAGGCTCTATACATACTTCAGTTGTTTGAAAATTAAAGGTGGTACATAATTTTTTACAAGGAAATTATTTTCTAACAGTTTTTATTCTGAAAACCAATAGATAATTAAGTAGTGCTGAATTAAACTAAGTCCATCATGGATCTTCACTGCAGTAAGACACTCATTTTCTAATAGGATGTAGTAATTATACACAACAAAAACAAAACCCAAAAACTGCAACACTATAAAACATTTCCCAGGCATATTTAACATGAACTCCTTGTCTTCCCTCAGAACACTATATGGGAAGGATGTTAGGTTTCTGTGAGAGATATTTGGGATTACATTGGGTCTTAAAAATGTTAGGCATTTTTATTATCCTATAATTATAATAATGGATCACTAAATTGACATTATTTGAAGCAGAACGAATGAAGCCAAATTAGGTCTCCAAGTCATGGTAAATAGAATGAGAGGGTTCAACGAATGTGAGAAGCTTTCTCTAACATGAATAAATAGCTGTTTGTATCCCATGTAGAATTCTAAGTCCATGAGAGAATATGCCACAATCTTTTGCTATATGCATCATGGTAAGAAATGCCTGCAGAGGAAACTTTCATTTTAATATCATTTTTGCAAATAATAAATTAGCACTGCACACTGTAATTAGGTGTCTAACAAAGTCTTAACTTTGAAATAAATTCAGAACATTAGAAAAAAGAAGGGCTTTTCTAGTTGCTTATGGCATCTCAAATGAGAAATAAAAGTGACTAAGTCAGGGCTGGAGAAGTGGCTGCATGGTTAAGGATGTGTACTGCTCTTCCAGAGGATCTGAGTTTGAGTCGTAGTAACCATATCAACTGACTCCCAAACACCTTTGGCTTCCATAGACCCTCCCAAGCACAAACAAACATGTGATTTAAAATAAACAAACTGCAAATATTTGCTAAAGTCAGAGGATAACTACTAAAACCTAGAGGTGTTTCAGCACCAAACTGTGCCAGATGCCCTTTTAGACCGAGATAAGCTCCTCCCAAGCTGTGCTTTACCCAGCATGGGTCCCAGCACTGCAGCCCTCAGATTGGGCATCAGGAACCTTTTGGTCAGTAGCCACTCTTGTTAGAGGAGGTGAAGCTGCCCAGATCACATTTGATACCCAGCACACCTCTGAGCACTGTCTTCTCTCTAAAAGGAGAAAAGCACACCAAAAAACAAAACCAAAAAACTGAAATTGTCTCTTTTAATAATCTTATTCAAGACATATTTAACTGAGAAAATAAAATATAAAGCAAAGAGACTTAGGATGCTTGTTCACATTTAGAGGAATTCTGGATTTTTTTTCTTTCTACCTAAACATTGTGCTATTTTGTAGTCAAAGCCTTTATCGAAATTCTGGAGAATTTGAACGTTGTTAGCCAGATCTAATAGTTGTTGAGTGAATGATGACTGAAAAAACTCAATTCTTATATTAACACAGGTGAATTTAATCAACAACTAAAGATTGTATTTTTATTACAACCACACATTCTAATTTTCAGGGAAAGTTTAACATCTATTCACATTCTTATTTTACATATCTGATCATTGTCTTACACTCAATAATTTTCCTAATTTATACTTACAGCTCTGTCTTAGTAAAAATCAATTTTTCATTCAACCTTATTGAGGTATAATTAGCATATAATAAGTTGCACATTTTAAAAGTACAATTAATGAGTTTGACAAATGTGCTTTGGCTGCTATCCCAGGCAAGACATTAAGTGTTCTTGGCAAATATTCCAGAAACTTCCCTGGAGCATCACCCCTCCCTCAATCCTACCACCCGACAGATCCTTCAAGCCTGGTTTACCACCAATAGACTCATCACAGAGAGTCTCAGTCTGTATAATTTGGGTGTATTCCAAAAACTCTAATGTTAGAAGGTCTTCCTCCACAAAGAGAGTGAGTTACCTGGGCTGACTAAAAATCTCAATTTCCCATTACTTACGAATTTCAAACTTAAAACACAGCTAAAAGTTAGTATTGACCCTGATCATGTTCTGAGCACAATCAGTATGTAATAAAAAGGTCTAGATTTTAGGATTAGAGACAGTTTAGCAGATTCATCATATATTGGGGATGATAAGAAAAGACTGAGAGATTTTTATCATCCTACCAAACTCCCTGTGGGCCTTCTGAGGTAAGCTCTCTGACTCTGAGCTACAGCCTGGCTACAAGTATGATATTAATAAATACATCAGTTCTGACTGTTCTCACACTTTCTATCAACAGATTCATAACATAACTTTATTCTTTTTTAACCTGTAAAAATTAATGCCACTCCTTGCTCTATTTCTACAATTAACAAGGAAACAAGGAGTTTTCATCATGGAAATTGTTGAGTGCTCATAATATTTAACATATTTAAGTGTTATTTCCACCAGTGTATTCTCTGACACCCTAGTGCACTTGCTGCAGATGCCTGACATGGAGAATATCTTCAAATTCAACAGGTTGGCCAAGGTCACTTAGAGGTGGGAAATCATCTGAATGTTTTCTCTCTCATCCCTTCCAAATTTGATCAAAATTTTCACTTCTCAGCCAGAAGAAATAACTATAGTAAGCATTTGCAAACTGCCTGAGTGTGTGACAGCTCTGGGGGTGGGTATTATTATTATTATTAAAACTTGAATAGGTTTTCTTGTCTGACTTGTCTAAACAGCCAGTAAGACCCTCCTACCATTACCCTGTCTCTATATTTGTAACGATTCTTTTTTTAGCTTTGAAACTTCTCCCTCTGACTCATCTTATTAGCTTATTTTTCACAGTTGGCTTTTTTTAGTCTTTGGTTTTTTCACAGCTATATCAGTGGAAACTAATAACATGTTTCTTAAAATAAAAGATGCTGAAGCATGCGTACCACAGTGCATTCTGATGGGTTTACAGCAATTCACCTGCATCAACAAATAAGAAGCAAGTTGTACAGGGAGGGAAAGTGAGAGAAGAAAGAAAGTGGATCTTCCATTGAATGGCAACAGAATCGTTCAGTCCTGAATTGTTTCAGGACTGGGGGTAAAAAAGACAAACATCAATGCAGGCACGGCTGTCAGTAGCACCATCCAAATCGCTCCCATATGGCTAATGTGTGTCAACAAAGCAGTCCCTGTTTAAGCAACATGACATAAAATTCTAGAAAGATGCTGCCAAAATCTCAATGAGTGCAATCTGCCCCCACACTTCAGGAAATTCAGAGCCTCCCTGAACATGTGAGTGCAAGAACAGGGGAGCTGGGTCTGGTGATATCTCTGGAAGCCAGGACCACACCTGAGGCAGCAACAGAGCAGTCAGCATGCTCCAGTCCAGAGGCAGGAACAAGGAGAGTGCCAGAAAGGCAAGAGACAGCAGTTATTAGAACATGGGTGACCTGATATTTGCATCAGTCCAAATAGGCATCATTAGATAGACATTTCCTCATGGTGGATTGGATAATATGAGGCCAAGTTCAGCCCAATTTGCCTTATCCCATCTCTCAAGGCAATTACCACTCCTGAATGGTCCTCATCTGCCAGGCAGAGCACTACGCATCTTAAGCAGAGTAAGCCTCTTACTGTAGGTACTGCCACTATAACTTAATACAAGAAAAAGTGAAAACCTGCAGAGGTGAAAGGTGAAATGACCGTTAGGAAACTAGTAACAAATGACACAACAGAATGCAATCCCAGATCTTCTGGTTCCAAAGTCAGGTTCTTCCAGGAGACTGCATTGCTTCTTTTATATACAACACAAAATTCCAATCAGGTGCTACCAAGGTGTTCCTAAATGCAATGTGTCCCTTTACTTTACCCAGTCATTTGTTGTCAGGTAGAAAGGTATCCACTCCTGCTCTAGCTGGCTTTCTATTGCATAACCAAACATGACTTGGGGAGTTAAGGGTCTATTTAAGTTTATATTTATGTTCATTATGAAGGGAAGTCAGGATAAGAACTCAAGACGAGAAACCAAACACATGAACTGAAGCAGAGCACATGGAAAAATCCCTGCTTACTGGCTTGTCTTGTCACTCACATGTCTTGTTCATCCTGCTCTCTTATATATCCCAGGACTGCCTGCCCAGGTATGACATCACCCAGAGTGAGCTGAGCCCTTCTGCAAACATCATTAGTCAAGAAGATAACCATAGACTTGCCTACAGGCCAATCTGAGGGAAGCCTTTACCAAATACTTACCTTAAGACTTCACCTGCCCTCTACAATAATTTTGTAAATGAATGCTCTTTGTAAGTTTGTGAGTGTTCAACTTAACATTCCTCAAAGGAAAATGATAAACCATCATTTAACATGTTCTGCCACCTGGGCCTTCACTGTCTAGTGCTGTTCATAAACACATGTGATTAGATGTTTTTCAAGGAACTGTTTCTCTGCAACAGCAAACGATCTCAGGTCAGGAACAGAGTTAGTCATCAAGTTTTGCTATCTTCAAAGTTAAGGGCTTCCACTGGACACAATGCCATACTAGGAAGCCCATCACTTGTCCAAGGTGGGAAGATCTTTCACTGAAAGACAGTCTGACCCTGTCTCTAAACAAGGGCTTTGAATTTAAAGTCTTTGTAGCGAGTGAGCATAGGAGTTATCTATATTTAAATGTCTGAGTAAGAAAGATTAATTCAAAATGTAAATATGTCAGAAAATAGTCAACAACTGCTTTGCAGAATACTGACCTGGATAAAGAAACTCTTGTGACTACTTAGAAATATCTGAGGCCCTTAACTAACAAGTTAACTCTGGAAGACTATAATCCAATGCTATAAACCTAAGTCCCTTGGTGCCATTGATTTCATCAGTGAGATGCCAAGTATGCCCAAGTTTCCTTGATAATTTCTACTCTGCTTTGAACTGTTGGAAGAAAGGCAGCAGGCTCTGAAAAGGTGTATTTGCTCTGAATTTTTTGCATATGTTCAGAATTGTGGTCCTGAACACAGTCCATGTTCCCCTGTGATTGGTGACAAGCCACCTCAGTTTTGATGATCAGAAACAGATGACAAAGGTCTAAAAATATTTCTAAATAATGCTAAAGCAGCAACAGCTCAGCTGAAGGCCAGCCAACTCATCAGATTTGGCAAATCCTGCTGAGAAATATTAAAATAGTTCCACCTTTGGATCAGCTGACCTGTAATGCAATTTCATCAAACTCAAGGCTTTTGCCCCAAATTGGAGGAACAAAAGATAACCTTGGAAAGTTCTCAAGATGATCAAGGATGGGGAGTACTTGTCAAACCCTTCCTGTCCTTCAAGCACATAGAAAAATATAATAACAAGCTAGAACAATCAACCGTGCTTTCAACAATCATTTTTCAGTTATGATCTTATTTTATTTCATTGCATTAACTGAATTATTCTTTTACATTTTCATAGGAACTAAATATTGGAAAGGAGTCACAGAATGGAGTGGGTTTCTTCTGAAGCACTTGTACCTATTGTAAGAAGCCTCATTCTCAGGACCAGCTGCTACTTCACCCCATTGAATCATTTCTACAGAAGCTAGGGCAGGGTTATCTATGACTATTTCTCATCAATACTGAGAAATAGGTGGACAGAGATGACCACAAACAAGAACAACAAGAACAACAAATCAACACATCAGATCACAACTGTAGTTAGATTTACTGACTAGGAAAACAATGGCCTCCACCTAAGTGAGCAAGGGAAGCAACCACACCCCTAAGCATCCTGGGAAGTAGTCAGGGAAGGAGGGTCAGCACTCCTCTAAGTAACTTCTCCAGCTGGGAAACTCAATTCCATTCCACAAGCTGACCTGGTGTGGGACAAGGGTTCCACTTACAGCTCCGGATAGGGATACTGGCACAAAACAATCTGAGCCTTCAACCTTCTCAAACCACAGGTCTGAAACTCTCACAAGTGCTGAGCCAATGTTCATGCTGGGTATTTCCAACAGTTATATCTTGTGAAAGCAGATTGAGCTCTACAAAAGAAACTGCTGACATGAACCCTTCAAGTCATTTGCATATGCTTAATTTTTAAAAATGAGTTTGTAATCTTATCTGAAATCATCCCTAATCATCAGGAGACTTACATCTTCTTCAGTTTGGGTTATATCTACTGAGTCCCAGGATGTTTCTCTCTGATCTTAATCAAAGGTTAACAGTTTTGTCTAATTCTTATCCTAGTTTTCAGAGTTTACTCAGTTCATTTTTAACTGATGCTATTAATGGCCTTGTATCTTCTCTCAATGGTCAGGGTTTGCTTTTCTTACACAGTGTCTTCCAGTGTTTTTATGTTTTGTTTTGTTTTTTCTATTCAGCAATTAAAATGTTCAACTTGATGAAATTATTGTGGCTATGGAAGCTGTGAATTTTCATAGGGGACAAAATCCCACATGGAAGCAAAGTGTTAAGTGAAATTTACCCCAAATAGCTTTGCTACACCATTCCTGATTCCACTGAGCCTTGGGCAATGATTTGACTTCAGATGGCCAGCCCAAATGCAGACTGAAGATCTTTTATTTGAATAATAGTAACTGCTACAGCATCTGATTTATGCCATATATGTGCTAAAAGATGAGAGACAGCATAGTTGACAAAACCTAAGTTTGAGATCTCCAACATCCACCTAGAAAGCTAGCCATGGCTGCATGGCTGTAATCCCAGTGTTGAGAGGGTCAAAGGGAAGATCCCAGAAGCTCACTAGCCAGCCAGCCTAGACAAAGTTCCAGTTCCAGCCTCAAAAAAAAAGTGAAGAACAATCAAGGAATGTATCAGACATCAGCTTCTGGGCTCTAAACACACATACCCAGATTCCTATATGCATATCACACACACACACACACACACACACACACACACACACACACACAGAGAGAGAGGGGAGGGAGGGAGGGAGAGACAGACAGACAGACAGAGAGGGGAGAGAGAGAGAGGGAGGGAGAGAAGAAGGGAGAGAGAGAGAGAGATTCCAGACTACAAGTTAAAGCAAAATTGTAAAAAGAGAAAGAATTTGTTCTTTTGGTGGTGCTCAAATTGAGGAACAGCAGCAAGAAAGAATTTCTGCTTTTATTTCTAAACTAGCAGGATAAAGCACCCAGCTAACATATAACATGATTCTTAATGAGAAATCAGTGTTGTTGCTCGAATTTAAATGTTTACTTGGTGCCCTGGGAAATGGTTCTAGAACGCCAAGGTGTTGACAAATTGCTAAGGACTGTGCTAAGCATCCTCATTAGCTCAAACTTGAAGTAACTCACTGAACAGCCCTCAGGCTTCACACTTGGTCGGCAGGGGATCTGTGCACTACAGCTATAACTTTTCCCAGCCCAAGGCAAAAGCAGCTGGGAAGAGACAAATGTGTGATGGCATTTGATCTGTGACTAAATTAAGCTTGATGGTGCAGCTGGGACTTTTCCAACTTGCAAAATATTCAACATTTGTGGGATCTGGGACTCTTCTTCTGGAAACATCCATGCCTGTAATAATCATGTCTGAATGTGTTCTACCCTAATGCCATCCTTCTGCTTGCTCCTCCATCTTGCATGGTCTCTTGTGTTCCTTCTGTAAAAATCATCCCATTCACTAAGTAAGCAGGTATGCAGACACCATTTTCCAATAAAAATATATTCGTTACTTCACATTATTCATCCCAAAAGCCTTAAAACATGTCTATCTCATTTAATAAGGAAAACATTCAAGTTCAAAAGCCTTAATCTCACCCACATAAATACTGTCAGAGATAAGCCAGAGTTCCATCTGACAAGCAAGTATAAAGGTAGAAACTTAAAGTCAGTCAGACAAGCTTTCAACATTCATTACATAATAATTCATAATTCTTCTTGGGGATTGAAGAGTACCCAGCGATTAATTGTTCATGCTGCTCTTACATAAGACTCAAGCTCAGTTCCCAGCACTCAATTCAGGAAGGTCACAAGTGCCTGTAACTCCACCTGCAGGAAGACCCAATGCTTGTGGTCTCTGTGGACACCCACCCATGTGTGCACACCCCATACATATACACACACATAATTTAAAAGATAAAAGTATACACACACACACACACACACACACACACACACAAACACACACACTAATAAAAGAGTTACTTCTTTTACATGATCTCATGAGAGCAAATAACTTCGACAGAATTATATTTATTGTGCAAGTATATGTCATGGTTAAGGCTGAGCTTACCTGACAGTGCTTGGCTTCAGTAGTTGTCGTTACACCCCAGTGAGGTGCTAGATGAGGGAAAGAGAACCACTACATGATCTTCAGTGAAAGATGGGAGACTTGAAAACAATAAATGGATCCTGAAATTGAAGAATCACATCACCATGGTGGTATGAAATGACCAAATACTAGTTTACATAATAGGAAAGGATTCCATGCATCCGAAGACATCTAGCTGTTTATCTCACACGTCCTCTGACCTGTGATGGCAGGCCAGTTGACCAAGGAGTCTCATCCGCACCACCCTAGGATCTCCCACTTCAGATCCCTAACTCAGACAATTCTTTACCTCTTGTCCTCCCCAGGCCTGGGACTTTGATGTCTGCTTCTCCTATCAAACTAAAGTTTTCCTGTGAATAGGGCATTGTCTTTTTATCTTTGGGTATTTTTAAAGCCTTATTGTGGTGGCTGAAGCTCAATAAGAGGCTTGGAGAGACCAAGCTTCAAGTTTCAAGGATCTAAGATAGTAAAACTTGGGTGACCTTAGATTAAGTGGGGACCCTGAAGATGGAGGCAACATTGTGACAAAAGAAACATTGTCATATTTTCTGAAATTATTTTTAATCATGATTATCAATTCTGAATTTTAATGTCACAAAAGGAGACTGTGAATTTTATCCTTGCTTTATTAAACTAGGGCAAAAAATGATTTAATCTCTCAGTGTGGAAATTTCATCATCTGTTAAACAGAAAAAGAAGTCTTGCTGGCAAGGGATGAATAAGTTGGTATGTTAGACTTGTTTCATCACCTGGCACACAGTAGTTTGCAGAAGTAATGAATATAGTTGTTGTTGATATTGGTGTGATAGTATCCATTATTACTGCTATTCTGAGTCTTGATGACTTTGAATAAGTCCTTGGGTTCTGATTTCTATCTCACTTTCTCAGTTAGATAATGACTATATATATAGTTCCTTCTGGATATTAACTTCTAAGATCTTTTTTATTATTTATTTATTTACTTACTTACTTATTGCTTATCTACTCACATTTTTATGTCCTGACCACATTTTCCACTCCCCATCTCCTCCCAGTCTTTGCCACCCCAAATCTCCCTTCACCCCTATCCCATCCACTCTTCCTCTCTTTCTCTCCAGAAAAGGGCAGGCCTCCCATGGTTATCAACCAGCCATGGCATATCTAGTTGCAGTAAGACTAGGAACCTTCTTTCTTATTAAAGATGGTCTAGACAGCCCAGTAGGAGGAAATGGTTCCCAAAAGCAGTCAAGAGTCAGAGACAGCCTCTTCCTCCCATGTTAGGAGTCCCACAAGAAGACCAACTTACACAACTGTAACATATGAGCAGAGGACCTAGGTCAGTCCCATGCAGGCTCCCCAGTTGGTGGTTCAGTCTCAGTGAGCCCTATGAGGCCAGGTTAGGTGGTTCTGTGGATTTTCTTGCGGTGTCCTTGACTCCTATGGCTCCAACAATCCTTCCTCCTCTCTTTAGCAGGATCCCCCAAGCTCCATCTAATGTTTGGCTGTGGGTCTCTGCATCTGTTTCCATCAGTTGCTGGGTGAAGACTCTCTGATGACAAGTGGTCTGTTGCTGTCCTGCAGCAACATAAACAGTAGGTTACCTGGAAAACGAAGTTAGAAATAGATAGGAAAAGATAGAAGGAGATTTGAGAGAGTGGCCACAGATATACCTACCCACATGGAAAGGTAAAAATTAGACGGGAGACTCTCTGCTCAGCCATCTTGGTTCTTTAATGTTAATTCCTTTGTTCCCGCAACAGGTAAAGTACTTGGGGCAAACCACCCCCCCAAACTACGTCGGTATAACAGTCCAATCAGAAACTTCCTTCTTGCAGATAGAGGTGGAGCTACTGAATGTAGCTGCTTCTACAGCGCTGCGTTACTGTCCGGGCTTCCGGGCTTTGGGGAGGGAGACCACAGTGGTCTGTGTACCAAACTATAAATCTAGCAGAATTTCATTGCCTTTTTTTTTTTATTTTGCCAGTCAGTCATGTTTGGTTTTATCTTGGGTCTTTGGGCTATCCAACCTCTGGGTCCTGGTCCTTCAAACACTGTTGGTGGTGGGCTCCAGCTCATGGCTTGGATCTCAAGTTAGACCAGGCATTGTGGGAATCACCTTGTTGGTCACTCTCACATTTTCTATGCCACCTTTACCATAGCACATCTTGTAGGCAGAAAAAAGTATAAGTCAAAGGTTTTTGTGGCTGGGTTGGTGTTCCAATCCCTCCACGGAACGTCTGGCCTAGTTACAGGACATGGCCAATTTAGGCTCAGTATCTCCCAGTGCTATGAGTCTTTTTTTTTTCCTTTTTTACATTTCAAATGTTATCCCCTTTCCTGTTTCCCCTTCAAAAACCTCCTATCCCATCTCCCCTCTCCCTACTCATCAACCCACCCACTCCTGCTTCCTCACCCTGGCATTCCTCTACACTGGGACATAGAACCTCCACAGGACCAAGGGCTTCTCCTCCCATGGATGTCCAACAAGGCAAGGCCACCCTCTGCTACATATGTGGTTGGAGCTGTAGATCCCTCCGTGTGTACTCTTTGTTTGGTGTTTTAGTCCCTGGGAGCTCTGGGGGTACTGGTTGGTTCATATTGTTGTTCCTCCTATGGGGCTGCAAACCCTTCAGCTCCTTGGGCCCTTTCTCTGTGTCCTTTCTCTAACTCCTCAATTGGTGACCCTGTGCTCAGTCCATTGGTTAGTTGAGAGTATCCACCTCTGTGTTTGTCAGTCACTGACAGAGCCTCTCAGGATACAGATATGTCAGGCTCTTGTCTCCAAGCACTTGTTGGCATCCACAATAGAGTCTGGGTTTGATAACTGTATATGGGATGGGTCCCCAGGTAGGGCAGTCTCTGGATGGCCTTTTTTTTTTTAGTTTCTGCTCCACACCTCATCTCTGTATCTCGCCCCCCTTCTAAGAAGGACCAAATTATCCTCACTTTAGTCTTCCTTCTTCTTGAGCTTCATGTGTTCTATGAATTGTTTCTTGGGCACAGCCCTCTGTACACAGGTCGCACCAGGAGAGAACTAGTCTCCAAGAAGTGCTCTCACTTCTGGGATCAGAGGTGAGATCTGCACCTTCTCTCTAATAATTGTTCAAAGTGGGACTGGCCAGGAGTGCACAGGGCACAGGAACAGTGGAGCAGCTGGGACAGGATCCTTCCGGTCACCATCCGCACCTTGGAGTTAAGGCTGTTCCACAGCCCTCTGTACCCAGGTGGTTAGAAGTCTTATCTAGGGTTACCCTCAGATTCCTGGGAGTTTCTATTGCACTAGGTTTATAGCTCCTCCCACATGGCTTTCCCTCATTCCATTTGTCTCTCAGGGTACTCTCTTCCTCCTCCATCCTAATCCTTCCTGTTGCCATCTCCACCTTCCCACTGATGCCCATTCCCCCATCCCTGCTCAGTGGCTATTCTGTTTCCCCTTCACGGTGAGATTAGATTCATTCATCACCCCTTGAGCCCTCCTTGCTACTTAGCTTCTCTTGGCCCATGATAAAAAGCATAGCTATCTTCTACTTGACAGCAAATACCCACTTAACACGTAGGTCTGGTTTACCTCAGTCAGGATGATCTTTCCTAGTTCCATCCACTTGCCTGCAAATTTCATGAGGTCATTGATTTTTAACAGCTGAGTAATACTCCATTGTATAAATGTATCACATTTTCTTCATCCATTCTTTGATTGAGTCACATCTAAATTGTTTCAGGTTTCTGGACTGCTGTGAACATAGATGAGCAAGTGTTCTTGTAGTAGGATGGAGCATCTTTTGGATATATACCCAGGAGTGGTATAGCCAGTTTATGAGGTAGAACTATTCTCAATTTTCTGAGAAACCATCATATTGATTTCCAAAGTGGTTGTACAAGTTTGCATCCCACCAGCGACAGAGGAGTGTTCCCTTTGCTCCACCTTCTTATCACATGAGATGTCACTCGTGTTTTTGATCTTAGCCATTCTGACAGGTGTAAAATAGAATCTCAGAATCATTTTGATTTGCATTTCCCTGATGGCTAATGATGTTGAACATTTCTGTGTTTCATGTCCATTTGAGATTTCTCTATCGAGAAATCTGTTTACATGTATAACCCATTTTTAGTTGGATTATTTGGTTTGGTGATATCTAGTTTCTTAAATTCTTTATATATTTTTAATATTAGCCCTCTGTCATATGTAGGGTTGGGTAAGATGTTTTCCTATTCTGTAGGCTTCTGTTTGTCTAATTGACAGTGTCCTTTGCCCTACAGAACCTTTTCAGATTCATGAGTGCCCATTTATTAATTGTTGATCTTAGTGCCTATGTATTTGTGATTGTTTTTCTGTTCAGAGAGTTGACTCCCATGCCAGTACATTTAAAACTATTCCCACTTTCTCTTCTATCACATTTAGTGTATCTGGTTTTATGTTGAGGTCTTTTGTCCACATGGACTTGAGTTTTGTAACTTCTAAGATCTTAGATCACTCAGTGTTTTAAAAAATTTCAACATACAATGCAGAACATGGGATTTTCAGGCCCCTAATACTGTCTTCTTTATATCATATACCTTTATACCTTTTTATTCTAATGTTACATGCACAACTATACATTATAGTGTATGCAGGATGTGATGGAAAAGTAGAAGCCAATTGAATTTTGTTCTTTAAAACTTTAAAGCAATAACCCAAGCCCATACAATATAATTTAAAAAAATTATTGTTTGACTTTAAGCAGATAGTACAGTAAGTTTGAAAGATTAGAGTAGTTTCTGAGAAATGTAAGGTTTTCTCACCAATATTTATTGCCATCTTGAGGTATGTGAATTCTATAACTTGTTATGATTCTATAAGGGAAATAACACTAAATTTAACTGAAAAGCAAATATGTTGATATAAAAGGCAATTTTTCATCTATCATCATTCTCTTATTCTTAAAATATTGTATTTTCAGCTTATCTACTTTCAAATAGTCCCAAAATAATAGTTTTCTCTGAATGACTGATTATAGGAATCTCGCTCACATACTACACCTAAAGTATGACATGTTAAATTGCATACTCCTTTCATTTACAATGTTTAAGGAAATTTTTATTTTGTTCTACAATTTTTCATTTAGAGATTGAACATCCTATTTTTATGATTCCATTGATACCTGTGCAAATCAAGAAGTATTATCACACTGCTCTGCAGCAATAGTCTAAGAACACACACATGGGCTCCTATTTGGTGCTTCAGGGTAACATAATGTGAAGATAACTGCTTACATAGAATGAGAATGTGCTCAGAGGACTCCCTCATTCTGGACAATAACCTCTCCTGTTTTCATCTCCTTGAACATGACTTTTCTTACTCATCTGTATTTGTCCTTCCTCTTTTCTCATGAAACTCTGAGTTTTGGGAATCCCTATAGCCCAGGTCTGTCCTTTTGCTAATATTAAACATTCTCAACCACTCTTAGCTTCTGCTGCCACTTCCATAATAAGAGACTCTGATGCCATGTATCTTTCTGCATATGCTCATGACCTACAGGTGTCTATATCCATTCACTAGTGGGAATCTGTATTCATTACCTTTCTTGTTTTTGTGACCAATATCCTAAGAAAAGCAACTTAAAGGAAGAAGTGTTTGTTTTGGCTTCCTGTTTGGAAATAGACTCTGTCACAGTGATGAAATAGTGATGCCAATAACATGAGATAGGTGGTCACATTTCATTTGTGACCAGATGAAGAGAGAGGTGATTATTCATAATCAACTTGCCTTCTCCTTTTTATTCAGTACATGAAGTGGTATCACCCACATTCAAGATGGGTTTTCCTACCTCATTTAACTTGATCTAGGAACTCCTTCACACTCAGTTCTCCACTCTTCTCTTGGAACACAACCAGAGGCTGAGGTACAGTAGCATCTCAATGAGTGTTTTTAGCTGTTGTTATATAACCTACTGTTTCAGGATTCCATAGCTAGCCTTGTGGTACCTGGATACTAAAGACAAAAGAATGCTTATTTCCTCACTCTCATTCGTCTAAGATTTGCATCTTCCCTGTATCACAGTAACCCTACTCACATCTGTATCCATACATCTACCATTCACAGGCCCCTTCTGCAGAAGTGTCAACCTTATTGAATAGCTTGCTGTATGAAAAATAACCTTACCTGAGGGGAAGGACAGTACTCCTTCAGCATCTACCTCTCATTACTTGCCCACAGGAACTCTGATATACTAGTCGGTTTTCCATCCCTGAGACTATATACTATGTACAAGTTAAGTAGAAACAACGTTCATCGCAACTCACTGTTTCAAAGACTGCCATCCCCCGTACGGCTGCTCATCTCATGGTGACTGACAAGAAGAAGATGGTGGGGATAGAGTGTCCTAACACTTCTCTTACTCTCTTAGGAACATATCTTCAATAACCTACCACCTCACTAGGCCCGGCCATCATTAAAAAAAAAAAAAAGGTTCTACCAGCTCCCAATTGGGTCAGCCTAAAGACTAAGCTTTTAACACATGGACCTTTGGGGGATACTTCAAATTCAAACTATAATATCTGAAAAATGAGAACCATATTTACACTGCTATTTCATTTTCTCTAAGAAATGGAGTGAGTTGTATTTCATTTATTCTGTTCCCCACGTGATGAACGTTAGTTTCCAAATATTTCCCTACTGAATAGTAAAAGGTCATTTTAGAAGGTATACTAATTCCAAATTGATCTGTAGCTATGGCTCACATAGGTACATCCATTTATATTAAATGTAGTTTCTTTATCTATGGTCCAAATGCTATAAACGAGACAGGAAATAAGATGGAGATCTAGAGTGCCAGCAGCCTGAACAAGAATACAACTTCTTTAAACTGTGAGACTGGACTTGTGCTCACCCACTTCTTTTCTGAAAGAAATTCAGTAGCATCCCATGTAATTAATTGCCTCTTGAGGTCTTTGAAAGTTGAATGAAGATCCCATGTAATTCATAACAAAAGCTTAACTCTGTGAAAACAGAAAGTTCCAGCAATTGTTAACAGAGAGTGTTTTAAAAAAAAAAAAAAACAGTTAACACTGTTATTTTTGCCTAATAAAGTTCTACCTCTGTCAAACAAGGAAGAATTTATGTGCCAAGAAATATATACCCTACCACTTTTACTTTTATGATTTTGGAAACCATTAGCTGACTAGAAAAAAAATGAGAAATATAGCCAAGTAGGAGAGAAAGGGGTCTCTGTGTCTTTAAGCCAGGAAGAAAAATGAAGGCCAATCATTCTGAATGTGTTGCTTTAGTCATCTGGTTTCATTCTATTAATGACCTTTAACATCTGCAAAAATATTGTGAAAAGCTAATTTTGTTTGTACTGAGGTGGTGCAGAACAGTTTCTGGCTGTCACTCTAGGATGTGCTATAAAATAAAATTGTCATTCTGGGAGTTTAACAAAAGCCTACTGTACAGATTCAGTTTATTTACAACATCCAGGAATGAAAGAAAAGAAAACAGAATTTTGCAATACACCAGCATTTGGAAAATGAATAGTGTGTATATGTATGTGTGTATGTGTGTTTGTGTGTATATGTGTATATGTGTTTTTGTGTGTCTGTGTCCATATCTGTTATGCATACCACATACAAATATAAACAAATAGCTACCCATGGCCAAGGGTTTTTATAATGTTTCAAGTCATATAACAAAAATTCTAACCAGCAAAGCTTCTTAATCCATGCTATGCTGTTAAAATGTGAGTGCTCGTCAGCAAAGCATGTTGCATTTGCTTCAGGACCTCAAGAAAGGAAAAATAGCCCTTTTCCCCATTCTGACAAACTCTGTGCTTCCATTAATTAAGTAGGAATCTTTGGGAAAGAGGCAGTGCCATAGAGGTTAATGTACTGGCTCTCCATCCTTAAAGTCCAAGACTAAAATTGTGCCAAGACACCATGTAAAAGAATAAATGTGGTCATATCAGCTTCATCTTTAGTACTCACCTATTCTTAGTTGTAGGGTCCAGTTTTGCGACTGATTTGCTGACTGTACTATACAATTTTTTTCAGGTCTAAAGAAAGGGAATTTCCTATTCAGAAGTTGGAGGACATCATGTGCTCAACTCAGAGATGGCAAAACACTGATTCCTAACCAAGGCCTCATGGGTAAACCCTCATAGCCACTTAGCCAAAGTTCTCATCTGATAATTAAGCTTCCTGATAACACAGCTATTATGAGGCCAAACATTGAGACATGATAACTTCTAAGGAAAGGTGTCTACTGCCTTCAACATCAGCAAACTATTTTGACAAAGGTTGACATTTCAACTGTTTTCAAACCTCAGCTTACAAGTTTCCTCTTGGCTTTTTCCGTGATACCACAAAGACTTTTTTCTCTATCACCTTCCTTTTTATATTTAAAATCAGGATAATATATCCAGTTCCATTAACCAATAACCTATGGCGTGATAGACATCTCACTCACTATCAAGGTTGAGCAATTTATAAATAGATAGAAGTATGGGGCAGGTCTGGGAAAGGAGACGAAATCAGAGAAAAGAGACAGATGATAAGTAGAGAGCTACATACTCAAGTATCTTCAAAATGATCAGAGTCCTTATAAACTATCCCTTCAATATTTTGGAATTAAAAATGTGGGCACACTGGCTTAAGAATAACTGACTGACCATGGTATCCACAGTGGTAATTTTAAGGACTATCACTGCTCAGACCTTCACGCAGTGTGTCTTAGTTTTTGAGTTCTTCAGTTTGACTTCTAATTCTAATACCATCTCTGAGCACACCATCATATTCCTCTCCCAGCATCCAGCCTGAACCCCCAATGCATGGAAAATGAAAGGAAGCAAGCTCTTCCTACCCAGCCTCAAGCACGTTTCTGCTCGCTAGTCTTCAGTCAGCCTCACTCGGGATTCTAACTAATGTCCTGGAGGAAGTTTCCCTCAGTGGTGCTGAACAAAATCAGCTAAGGTAGAACTCTGCGCATGGCTGAGAAGGGACAGTGATCTGTCAGCAGCCTTCAAGGCAGTTAACATACGCTCGTGATGAATAAAGCCTTATTTTAACCTTCCCGGTCTGGTGGCTGGTTCTTACCTGACTCCGTTATCATAGCTCTGTTCTTCCACACAGCACAATGAATGAATGAACCTCAGATTGATGTATTTTATTTTCATCTCCAAATATGTACAGTTCCATAATGGGCCATCTGTCATTTTGTGATTCGATGTAGACTACAGTGCCCTAAAGTTTTGTTGTCATAGCAACCACACCAAAGTCTCCAAAGCAAACCATAATGACTCTTGATCTAACGTTATGTTCAACAAAGGGTATCAGTTAAATTTCAATGAAATTTAAGTTTCTAATCATGTGGCCTGTTTAGGATTGATGCTTAACCTGTACACTTCAAACTTCCATGAACCTCATTATAAAATTATTTTAAAGGGAAGTACAAGAGTCTCCTGTAAGCTGTGATTTTTTTCCATGCTTTAGATCATTCAGAGGGAAAGCAAATCTCCATTTGAATTCTAGAGAGATGCTCAGATGTAGCAATCAAACCTTCCTTTTCACTTTCCTGAAGACCAATTTTAGAAGAGCTGAGAAAAAATCAGTTCATTGTTCATATTCTTGTCTGCTATCTCTTCATATTCCAGAGCCTCTGTGGCACATTATTGCAGGATAAAGGAACCATGAATGTATTCTGTGGAGAAGAGAAAAGCAGGGCTTTTAATCTTGACTGACTTCATTTCTTTTCTTCACAGACTGTCTTTTACTTATCTTTAATTTCATTCTGCCCCACAGGCATAGGCATTATGTGTTTTCTGTTGTCTTTACTTTCAAGGTTTCTCCCTTTGCACAGAGGCATATCTGCATGGCTCTGAGTTCTACTAGCTTCTCTACTTTACAAATAACACTGCATACATAGAACATCTTTAAATTATTCACTTAGGATACTGTTATCAAGCATAATTAACAGTTCCAGAATATAAAAACTGTATCAAAAGCCATTTATACCAATTTCATATTTTTCCCCAATGGAGTTTCACTCTGCAGTTCAGGCTGGCTTGTAACTTGCTATGAAGCCTTGACTGGGTTTTTCTGGTCCTTCCACCTTAGCATTTATTGTGTTATGATTGATTACAGACAAGTGCCACCATGCCAGGGTTTCACACCCATCCCTGTTTCTGTTCTCCAGTGGCTAGGATTTCACCACCCATCTTGGTTATTTTAAAGTTTGAATCCTTCATATGTTCTGCCATTGCTCATGTACTCTTTTCTCTTCCTTTCTCTTTCAACACACTAAAAGAGCAAAGTAGTTTGGGTATTTATTTCCTCTTCTAGTAGCTTTTAAATATCCTATTTAAGAAATCCCTCCAGTGTTCCTGAATCCAGTGGCTTTTTGATGTGCTTCCAGTGTGTCAGTGTCATTCCCCAGGCCATTTCCCTTGGTGACCTACTACACGCAGACCATGACACTTAGTAGAGTGGAGCCCTTCTTATGAAGATGCTTCCCCTATTGTGGTTACCTCATGTTCTCTATGTGAGCAGACCATGAGGAACAAACCAGTAAACAGCACCCCTCCATGTTGCTGTCCTGTTTGAGTTCCAACAACATGGAAGTATAAACCAAAAAACTCTTTCCTCCCCAACTTGCTTTTAGTCATAGTGTTTCATCACAGCAATAAAAACCCCGGTTACTAAGACAATAAGGTAGAGAGCCAGTGGGAAAGGCACCCAGGCTGACTTCTGGCCTCTATATATACATTCATAAATATGCACATATACCTTCCTATTCAGGCCCATATAACGCATGTACACAAATGCAAACACACAAAGTATGTTGTTGATAAATCCAGTTCTTCCCAATATAGTGTGGTTTGCTTCCCATCCATACCCAATTTTGAGCACTCAAGTTCCATCCAATGTTCTATTGACACCACCAACAAGGACAAAGATGCTGGATCCCAGAGATTTCTGTATTTTTCTGGGTATGGAAACTGTGTGCCTGAATACATCTGTGGAAAGCAAATACAATTCAGCCTATAGCATAATGTATAGTCAGAGGATGCATCTTCATCAATAAATCTGAGTCATTTAAGGTGGCACACACTTGTAGTCCCCAGGAACGTGAAACTGAAGCAGAAAGCTATGAGTTCAAGATCAGCCAGGGTTATATAATGAAAATCTGTCAAAAGTAAATATTTTGAATTGTAAAAGACTAATAAGGAAAAAAGAAAAGACAATGGGGATTAAACATTGGCAGAACATTGAAAGTGTAAAGACTTAATTGGTATAAAATAGCTACTTCAGTAGGCTGCATAAAGAAATACCTTCAATTCGAAAATGTCTCATTTTAAACAAGAAATAAAGCTAACACCTGCCTTCAGTTTATTTTGGAAAATTCCATGGTGCTTTCTCTATTTTTACAAACATTCAATGGAACACATACATCATGAATCTTAGATTCTTATGCATCTGAAATGAAGAACTACTTAATAAAATCCCAAAGATTAAAGTTGCTTCTGACCAAGTTTGACCACTCTATCTTCATATAGTTCTTTTTATTCACCATGGACAACCTAGAATTTTCACACAGATAGATGCTTGAAATGGTGGACCCACAGCCCACTAGAAAAGTGGGTGATACCTACTCCACAGTGTGCATGTTCAGACTCCTGACCATACAAGAAGAGGATGCTCAGAAAACAAAACACACATTCAAAAGAAAATCTATATAATTTATAGAACCAGTATGTATGTAAAGAAGAAAAAACTAATATTTGTGGATTGCTTATGTACCCTGAAGAGGAGAGAGAGCAAAGGCCTCCATGTGACAAACCCTAGGTTTTGCAGATTTCATGATGATGAGGGTGAACAAACAGTGCATTTTACCAAGAAAGTTATCTCTAAATTCTCTGCCACAGAATCCTAAAAATTCCTTGTTGTAAGGCTCTACAAGCCTACTCTCCTTCTCTGTAAACCACTCAGCCATCTATCTATTCATCTATGTATCTATCGACCTACCTATCTAGCTATCTATCCATCCACCCATCCATCCATTGATCTATCTATCTATCTATCTATCTATCTATCTATCTATCATCTATCATCTATCTATGACCTATCTATTATCTATCTATCTATCTATCTATTATCTATCTATCTATCTACCTATCTATCTATTATCTATCTGTCTATCCTCTCCCATTATAAGTCTAACACAGATGAGGTCATTCACTGATGCTGACACCAGAAGCCTTTGGATAAAATGATTGATATGCATTTGTATATGTTTATCTGAGCACCTATGTTCAATGCATGTATAGATATGTGTGCAAGTGAAACACCTCAAAAGTCACTCTTTTATGTAGATAAGCTTGGTTAAAGTTAAGAAAATGATGTAGACATTCATCCTCTCCTTGGGAATCCATGCTGGGAGTGGGAGCCACAGCAGCATAAGACACCCAGTTAACCCTAGCTAACACCAGAATGGAGAATATGTAGCTCTCCATGTTGAAAGAGAAAATAAAGGCTGCTTCATGTATTCATCTCGATGACTCAATCACTTGAAGTGGATAATCAGCTTAGCACTATGGGATGATGTTGAATGTGTTGATTTCTCTTTCGTATTGATTGCTGTGCTCTGACCCACTGTTCTCACTATTATGTACCAGCCAGCAGCTGGCACCATTGTCTCTCTATCCACACGTCAGGTGGTCAGCCTTTTAATGTTTTATCCTCATTGTATGTATTTGCTGGCGCATATGCGTGAACTTCAAGCATGATTTATTTGCTTAAATAACAGTTTCTGTTTTAAAGTACCATTTGGTTTAAAAAAAAAAAATAGTGGTTTTGTACAGAATTTCCCTGAAATGCAATGGCAGATCATTCTAGAGTATGTTTCAGTCAAGTGCCATTTTATACCTTAGCTAACACTTCAGTTCTTTAGTAGAGAAATGTGAGATTGTCAGTTTTAGGTGAACCATGACACAGATGCAGCATCGAAAAGGGATGTATGTGTTTGCTGAGTAACAGTGAAAATAAGAAAGATTGTTGTCTGCCTCTACAAAGGAACATACACCCATGGAAGGCTGTAAAGCTTTTTTTTTTCTGTCCACCCACCTACCTGCTTGTCTGGCAACACAGGACTCCCAGGCAAACAAGCACAAAACTGACTCTGTGACTAGGGCCCCAAGCCCAGGCCTCCGTTTGCTGGCTCCAGCATCTGCAGAGCTCCTAAGGAGGGCACTTTATAAATTTTATCCTGTGGACAGTACCAATCAAGCCAAAACCCTGACTCCAAATTGGCCCATCCAAATCCCAGCCTTTATAAGTGGATGAGCCCGCACATGGCAGTCTGCTTTCATGGGTTACACTTCATAAAACAATCAATTGAATGATGGACTGTTCACAATCTTTTGACCTGAGGAGTTCCACCCAGCCCCATCCTAGCCAAACAGCCAAACTCCAGAGTCCCTTCAGGATGAATCTTTTGCCTAGCTGCCTGATGAGCCTAGAGTACCAGCTCTTCAACAGATGGTACACTTTCTTACATAGAGCTACTTCTTTTGAGAACCTAGAACTGGCCCTGTAAGAAAGTGTGATTTGAATGAATGTCTGACTTAAAAATCGAATCCCCAGGAGCTAGAGAGTTGGCTCAGTGGTTAAGAACCACTTACTGTTCTTGCAGAGGACCTGTATTTAGATTCCAGCACCCATATGGTAGCTCACAACCATCCTCAACTCCAATCCCTATGGATTCATTGTCTTCTTCTGAGCTCCACAGGCATAAAGCATGTATGAAATACATACATGCAGACAAAACATATATACATACAATAGAAAAATAAATAAACTTTGATTTTTAAAATTATAACCTGTAGCATTTTCTCCCGGGTGAGTTTCTGAGACTGGAGCAGCCAGCCGGGAGGCACAGGCCCCACAACTCCCAGGGGAGCCGCAGGGCAGCAGGGACAGGATCCTCTCAGCTTCTGAGTGACAGGGGAGGATCAGCGTCCTTCTCTGCCCCTTCACTGCAAGTGGAGGGCCTACCTCCAGGGAACGCCTTAAGCCAGAGACCCGGGCGAGATCCTCCATTTTCTCTCAGGTTGAGTTTCTGAGACCAGAGCAGCCAGCCAGGAGGCACAGACCCCACGACTCCCAGGGGAGCCGCAGGGTGGGAGGGACAGGATCCTTTCAGCTTCCGAGTGACAGAGGAGGATCACTGTCCTTCTCTGCCCCTTCCCTGCAACTGGAGGGCCTACCTCCAGGGAACGCCTTAAGCCAGAGACTCGGGCAAGAGCCGCCATTTCCTCTC
>NW_022196896.1:28683783-28684320 GCF_008632895.1 Mastomys coucha | reverse complement strand
CCAGGGTCTCAACCACCAACCAAAGACTGCACATGCAGGGGTCTGATTGTTCAGGCAGCATGTGTATATTAGAGGATTGCAAATTCGAACATCAATAGGAGGAGAGGACCTCTCGGCCCTGTGAAGGTTCTGTGCCCCAGTGTAGGGGAATGCCAGGGCCAGAAAGTGGGAGAGGGCGGGGTGGCAGGCATGGGGAAGGGGGAGGCAACAGGGGTTTGTTTTTGTTGTTTTTGTTTGCTTGTTTTTTGGAGAGTAAACTGGGAATGGAGAAATTTACATGTAAATAAAGAAAATATCTAAAAAAAAAATTATAACCTGTAGATATGAGTTACATCTGGTAACATAACAGTATGCTGTTTAAACCAGAACAAATGTAGTAAGTGTTCATATGCTTAATCTAAAACAGACCATTCTTAAAGAGTAATTTTGCTTTTGTTCTTTTTCCTTCATCTTTGTATCTATGAGATGGAGTGATTCAGTTGATGTAACTGAAAAGTACATGGGAAAGGTAGAGGGGAAATTACAAAAGCATCAAGC
>NW_022196896.1:28656578-28683640 GCF_008632895.1 Mastomys coucha | reverse complement strand
TAAACATCAGTCATTTCGGCAATTGTAGTTAATGTGAGTATCTCAGACTGAGTAATGTTTTATAAAAACGTGGCAGGGACTGTGGTCGACACTGAGCCGAAATGTCATAATGACATCTTAACTAGGTGAAAAAATGCCACTTTTAAAAAAAAGTTATTCGCTATACCATTTCCAAAATATATGCATCATGATCTGGACCTTTCTTTCTCTTGGAAGCAGCTTTCAGACACCAAGTCATTTGTTATCGGGTTAGTCACACCATCCAGGGCTCTACAGACAAAATCAAATTCTTGTTTCTCCATTGCCTTCTCTTTAGGGATCCGTGCTTCCAGCCTTGCCTGGGCATCCGGAAACAGAGTGACCTCTGAGGTCAGTGCTAACATCGCCTTACGCTCAATCTTGTAAAATGGGCATCTTTCCCTTCTTTTTCTACGCCTCCTGATTCCCTAGAGTTAAGGACAAGTCCTGTGTTCCTGGTTGTGTCTTGGATGAACAGTAGAATTTTAGGCAATTTATATGTTGTTTCTATGCTTCGCTGTGAACTTAGGTAATTTATGTGTCGTTTCTGAGCTTCAGTTTTTTAGGGTTTTTTTTTTTTTGTGGGAGGGGAAAATGAAGAAATAATGTTTCCTTCAGAGAGCTGTTAAGCAGAATCAAATACGATCGCTGTAAAAGTACTTAATGATTACTGTATACTCATTTCTATATGCATCTCACCACTGGAATTACTTCCTTACATGGGCAGGCATCCTCCTTCTCCTACCTCCAACGCCCCTTGAAAACCTCTTCTTCAGTAGTAGCCACAGATGTTCTCACAGATGTTCTCATGCACCATTTCTTACTCTCCCATTTTACAAACGAAGTTCCAGTCTCAGAATCAAAATGAACACACTCACAGCTAGTCACTGTGCTTTGCATGTTGGTCTTGTGGAAAACAGTTTTATAAATCCCATCTTAGCTAGCATAAATCTACAGTTGGATTAATAATGATATCATCACAATACGTAGAAAATGAGGATCCATCCCGTGAGTGGCTAGTGACTGGGAGGGCCCATCAGGATTGCGTTTTATTAAGTGAAAGGGAGCATTTGGAGAGTAAAGAGTCAGCTCCCGCCCCACCCCCACACCATTATCATGCCAGCCCTCATTCCCTCTTGGCGCTGTTAGCTTCTCATAATGTAAAACATTTCTTCATTTCCAGAAGATAATACTTTCAGTGAAAAGGTAATTTTTTTGAAGTCTATTACTTGCATTCTTAGTGAACAGCACAATGTAGCATTTTGTTCTAATATGCCATTGAAATTGTTTGAGTAGGTACAGCATGGAATCAAATACAGAATGTCAAAATGGTTTCCATTAACTATGCACATTTGCGCTGCTTCCCCTAATGGCCACATTTTTGTTCTTTTTCCTTCATCTTTGCATCTATAAGATGAAGTGATTCAGTTGATGTAACTGAAAAGTACATGGGAAAGGTAGAGGGGAAATTACAAAAGCATCAAGCCACAATTCTACCCACATGCTTTATTCTATAATGAAGTTTAATAATGACAGAAAGTGTCTGGAGCTAAACATCAGTCATTTCGGCAATTGTAGTTAATGTGAGTATCTCAGACTGAGTAATGTTTTATAAAAATGTGGCAGGGACTGTGGTCGACACTGAGCTGAAATGTCATAATGAAATCTTAACTAGATACTATTATTATAATACATATTATGCTAAGAGAAATTTATTTCAACATGAAAAGATCAAATAAGTGCTATGTTTCTTTCAACAATGTAAGTTGAGGGAAAAATCACTTTGCTTGGAAGAAAGATTTCCTCTTATAGTACATATATCGATGACTTACAGTAAGTGTGGTCTTGGTGGTCAACATACAATGAAAAGTCATTGATTTTTTTCCTTGATGTAAAATTATTTCTGGAAATAAACTGAATTTTTGGTCCTTATTTAGTATAGTTCCTTAGGTATAGCTCCATAATCTGTTTTGGAAAAGAAAGGACATTTCCAGAGGCTAAAGTGTAGCTCCAACCCTTCACCTGTGAGCAGAGTGTCAACCTTCTGACAGCACTGGAAAACCTGATTCAGGTAGCCATGTTTGCCAAGTCATTCTGTAGCAACTGGCTGTAGTTTTGTTCCTGATGGTTCGGGCCTGCTGATGACGACAAAATAAAACACTCTCAGCTGGGCAGTAGTGGCACAGGCCTTAAATCCCAGTGCTTGAGAGGCAGAGACAGGCAGATTTCTGAGTTTGAGGCCAGCCTGGTCTACAGAGTGAGTTCCAGGACAGCCAGGGCTATACAGAGAAACCCTATCTCAAAAAAACAAACAAACAAACAACAAAAAACAAAAACCTCTCAGCCCAGCCCTGAACACTTTCATCTTCCAATAGTTACTCACTTCCCTCCCTACCCACAGCAGTCACTGCCAACATCAAAAAGGCTTAGGCCAGCCTCAGGAATCTGAGGACCATGTGTTGTAATTTCAAAATCACATCATAAAAGAAAGAGAGTGGAATATATATATATATATATATATATATATATATTCACTTCTGATTGTCCTATCTTCCTAAATGTAGTAGAAAGAAAGAAAGAAAGAAAGAAAGAAAGAAAGAAAGAAAGAAAGAAAGAAAGAAAGAGAGGAAGGAAGAAAAAAAGAAAGATTGAGACAACCCTGCTGTCGGTAGCCCAGCTGTCCATTTCCCTATACCCACATCTCCTTCGAGAGTGATACAGGGCTGGAAAGAGCAACAGACCAAAGCAGGAATTTCCTTTCGCTGTGTATATATCTGCCTAACTTTCCTCCCCTACCGCCTCTCAATGTTTTTCCTTGCTAATGCTGGGTCCTGAAATATTCTCTATTTATATTTCAACATTTTCACAAAATGTTACTAAGCTCATCTGAGTCCATAGATGTTTATCTAGGACATTTAGTCTTGCCACCAGATGGCAGTAGAATACCATTCAGATTTTAAAAGGAACCCAATGGGCCCAGGAGACTTTGGATAAGTACTACCCACTATGCTATCCCCAGAAATGCGATATTCAAGAACAATATGTTTGTCAAAGGATCTATTGCTATGTCAAAAGATGTGTTTAGCTACTGTTAATCCTGTTACACTACAACTACATATCAAAGCATGGGAATTTTTTGAATTCATGATTTATTATCAATCACAGTTCCCAGGATGGATTTCTCAGAGCTAAGCTCTTCAGATATGATCTTCTATTACACAGGATAAAGGTGGTATTGTACTTGTAGCTGCTTTTAAATAGGACTATGCCAAGAAGCTGGGGTTTCCAAGATGACCTCCTATGTTCCCATGTGG
Organism: Mastomys coucha; assembly: GCF_008632895.1. Taxonomy (NCBI): domain Eukaryota; kingdom Metazoa; phylum Chordata; class Mammalia; order Rodentia; family Muridae; genus Mastomys; species Mastomys coucha. The sequence continues at coordinate 28,680,308 of NW_022196896.1, read as the reverse complement.
CTCTCATATAAATTACAATGAAGCTTGGTAACCGGCCTCTGTTTTCCTCGAATGTGTGGGTGTTTCATTAACCTAACCAAATCATGTGTGAGGGCAGAATGGAACATTCCAACAGATTTAGAAAAGGATCCGCAGATCCACAGACACAAACTCAGAAATTCTCCAGATGCAATATACACATGGAGTGTTTTCTAGTAAATTACATATAAGTCAAATGGTGCTGACAATGTTCATAAAATTCAGAAAAAAATGAGCATTTAGCTTCTCATCAGAATATTTTAATCTACATAGAAGGACACAAATCCCAGGTTCTGGTCTTAGAACTTCAGGACTTAAAATTCAGTTTATTAAGAACTCTCATGATCAAAAGATCACAAGGGATACATACGTTGACAGAAGATAATGTCAAGGCAAGGCTTTTAATTGAGTGGTGGTAAGGTTCTTCCCTACAAGGTCTCAGGTTCAGTTCTCATGACTGCAAAAAGAAAAGAAGAGAGATGCCAGATGCTAGTTCAGCAGTGTATAAAGACAGACCTACCTAGTGTATGAGTGAAAGCTACTTACCAACTCAACCTTGGAAACAAATCCCTCCACCCCTGCAAAAACAGATGAGGAAGCCAGAGGCCCTTTTATGAGCACAATTCTAGAAGAACGGAAGCTGGGTATTCTCAGGGGATATTTCCATTAAGCCTAACGAATCCCCCTTTGCTCATCTACAAACATGTCTATCTTAAGAACTGCCTCAGTCCTTGCAGTTCAAAATAAAAGCCTGTCAGTGAGTCCAAAGAAATGCCTGTACGATATGGACCTCACCAGGAAGGATTACAGATAAAGAACAAAAGCCAAACCCTTCCTCCACTTGCAACAAGTGGAGAATTACTGCTATTGCAACAAGTCAGTAATTTTTTCCCAAGATGATATTTATACTTAACATACTTGATTCTGAAAGCTCTGTTGACACACAATGTTGATTCAGTAATGAGGGTACTTTCATTTTTAATCTGATACTCCTCATGGCTCACAGACTGCAGTAGCTGACTTATGTTTTTGTAGTTCCGTTAACATTTGCCAGTGGATGAACCTAAGACTGGAATCTAATAGACAATCCCAAATTCATTTCCCAACATTAAAATTAAACAAGGCCTTCCATCTTACGGGGCATTTTATTAAATCACTTACACACAAAATTGATCAACTATGCAAATGTAACTTATACATACTGCCATTAATTCTGGTCTGTTGGAGAACTAGAGGCAAAATGGAGAGAGACATTGCTTACACTCACCAAAAAGAAGCTGTCATTTTGATTGGATACTTCATAGACCAAGTGTGTGATCCGAGAGGTTAGTTATACACATGCATTGTGTAATTAGAAAAGCCTAGTAGCTCTTCCTTTCAAAATTCAACTTTGATAAGAAGAATGAAACTTTCCTGAAATGAATGTTTTTCCTCCCATACATGACCTTAATTAAGTATTCAGTTAGAAGAGAATACTGAAATATTCTCATGTTTAGTTGGGGCGGGAAGTCGTGTTTGTCATATGTAAAACAGATTTATTTCTTTAGTACTAGATATCTCATGTGTCAATATTCAAAGCCACTTCTCTAAAACATTGCTAGGCTGTTTGCATACTAGTTGGTTCTTAACATTGACTGCATTTTGAATCACATAGATAATTTTAGGAACACAATTTTAAATTTATGATTCACAAGAAAGCATGTGTCATTTGAACAGTCCACTGTCACCCAAAACTCCATGTGCTGACTTTGAGTTGGTCACTAAGCCCGCTAAAGGCTAGAAGGCTCTCAGAGCAAACTGGGATACCAGAAAACTGGGAGTGACTGAGAAAGCTTGAGCCTCTGCCAACTGCCTGAAAGGAAGAACTCTTCCTTATGTTGCACTTACTGATTTCCCCTTAAGCCACTATCCATATTGCTAAAGAAGATTAAATGTTGAGCCCATGGTAGTATAGAAAAAACTTGTCGTTCCTCTCTTCCTTCCTCACCCTACTCTCAAACTTAGTGTAAGTTGCCAAACACACTATGGCTCTAGCATCAGTGTTGTACCCCAGCCCCACAAGCTTGAACTTTAGCTCTTCCCAGTCTCTCACTACCAGTAGCCAGTCTTTACCACTCCCCACTGGTCTTCTTCCGAATGTCTCAATGTCACACCTCTGCGTTTTGTTTAACACCATATTTCAATCTTGTGTTGAAAGCCCAGTAATAACAGCTTCTGATCAGTGACATGGTTGGAAATTTTCTCCCATGTGACATTATAGGCTGATCTCAGTAGTCTTGCTCTGAAAAATTTCTTCTAGTCCCCAGAACTGTCCACTGTCCAATGGCTTGGAAGATGGCTTTAAAAATAATAATAACTTTTAAACAACTCATTTTTAAAAATTAAATTCTGGCTTACTCCAACATTGCTGAGAAATAAACCTTTTCAGAGGGCCTGAAGTAAAGGAAGGAGTTAAACATCTAAACAGATGAACAAGGTTGACAGTTACATTCTGATGTCCAAAGAAAACCTTAGCAGACCATTATTCAAAGTAATTCTTAAGATAATTTCTTCAAAAAATAAAGAGGGAAGGAAGGAAGGAAGGAAAGAAGGAAGGAAGGAAGGAAAAAGGGAAGGAGAAAGGGAGGAAGAGAAGTTATTTGAATTGCCAAACTGTTATCATGGTATGTATATTTTGTCCTTGATAATAAACTGGATATTACTATATAGAAAGTTCTGGTCATTCTATAGTTAAAAAGTATGATTAGGTTGAAACATGCTATTTTACAAAATAACCAAACAAACAAACTGAAAAAAAAACCCTGTCAAAATATTGGAGTTCCTTTTTATGGCAAGATTGCTTCAAAATTTTAGTTCTATAATCTTTGTAAATGATGCTTTTGTAAATCTTAAAATAGGCACAAATAAGCATTCAGCCAACAAAGACTTATTTGTGTGTTACTATTATTCATAGATGTCTGTGGAAGATTAAATCCAAAGATATATGATATTTTACTCTTTCTAGTTTTCAAATTTTCTCCCCCATACTAGTACCAAGTAATCCATTGATCATGTTCTGAAGTTCCAATTCTAGCTCTGCCGATGACTACAGTTGGTCTGGGCAAAGAGTTCAGCCTCTCTGCCCATTCCTCTTGTTCAGTCTCTCTGCCCATTCCTCTTGTTTTTAGAACAGATGGTAACAGTGCATTTACTTCCTGGAGTAGGTTCTGGATGTCAATACCAATGTGTTGACTCCAGTTCTCCAGGAAGAAAGATTTCCTGAATTTCACTCTATCATAATGATTTTAATATAAGAATGCATAGTGAGAGCGCTAGGCTGAACGAACCATGGAAGGTGGAGCAGCTGGCATGAAGCATTCATAGAGGGAGTATGTACAGTCAGAGCATGCCTGGTGTGCCTGCGCCCCCCAAAGACAGAAGCAGAATTTGAGTAAGAGTGAGAGGAAGCAATTTCACTTCAGTATAAAAGACTTTCCAGCAAAAGAAACAAGCATCTATCTTTAAGACTTAGGATATTTCTATTTAACTGGAACATCAAGAAGATACAAGAGAGCATTCAGCATCAGAATTCTTATATGACTTGGATTCTGTGGGGAGCCGCAGCTGCCACCCTATATATATATTGAACACCTGGTTTCCGGCCAGAGCAGAGAGCATTGAGATAAACAAGCCTTAGTTGGAAAAGCTGTGTGCCTCTAGTTTATGATGCAAGCTGGCATGATTTCTCGTAGCCTATTATGCTTTGCCACGTAGCTGATGCTGATTGGGACCAGGGAAAGTATTTAACCCACAAGGGCTGGGGGCTAGAAAGAGAGTATTGAGTAAGTATGTAGAGATAGTAAGTATGTAGAATTAGGGCTGGTGATGGGCTGGGAGAGATTTAGGAGTAAGTATGTAGAATTGGGGCTGGTATTGGGATAGGAGAGAAGATGTAGATATAGAAGTAAGATGTAAGGACAGATGTAAGATGTAGAATTAGGAATAAGTATGTAACTAATAAGATGTAACTAATAAGATGTAAGTAGTAATAAGTAAGACGTAAGAAGAAGATGTAGAAGAATATAAAAGAAGCTAGCTAGAGAAGAAGTAAAAATGAAGGTTCCTGAATAAAACCTGCATGGAGAAGGGCTCGGTGTTTGCCTTCTTATTTCCGCTGGACGGGTAAAGCAGCCGACAGGATTCTATGTTTCCAATCCTGAGGTGTCACCAATTTGGGACATCGTGGTTCACTCAGGACACACATACGTGAATACTTTCACTTCTCCCCATACACACTCTTAAGGCCAGGGTCTAAGGAAGATTTACTCATATGGATTGTCCTTTGCAAAATAAGTTATATGGTCCTCAGTGCAACACATTGAATCATAAGATCTAAAAATGAGATTACATAGAGAGCCACATCCCAGGAGGAGAACCCAGAAAGCATGTGAGCTGCTAGTGAACTTCTGAATCTTCAACAAGACCAGGTTCTCAGGACTCTCCTAATTAATCAATGAATCCTTAAAGAGTTATGGTCTTGCTCATAGCACCCATTGTGGAACACATAAAATAATCACTGTGATTCTAACATCATAATTTAATCATACATTAAGACTAAACATGTAGCATAAATGGTTCCAAGCCTAAGCTGTTGCCATGATGCTGTAGCAAATATGTCTAAAAACCTACATTCTCTTATAAAACAGATTTGTGAGGTACTGGAAATGCTGCTATCATTTATGGCTCCCTTCAGAGTGGACACTTACTTATAAATGAATGGGTATGGAACAATGCAACAGTACCTTCATCAATCTCTCCACTGCATAGCAGTCTGCAATACATCTGATGAGAAATGTGTTTACTCTTTCATGATTAAAAATAGAAAAACACAATAGAACAAGTTCATTGGCAGGACCAGGTGGCCACTTAGTCTATAATAGAATCAGGAAATGAAAACACCCTGGGGTGTGGTAGAGAACCTGACTTTAGCCAACACAAGCAAGTCATGTGAGTGAGTTTCCTCCGTAGCTAGCACTAAGAAAAATTAACTCTGTCCCTCCTTTTAATCAGATAAATATTTATTCAAATCCTCAGCTTGTTATTTCTTCATTAGCAAGGTTTCTCCTGCTGCTCTGCAGAATGTGTGAGGAACTTCACAAATGTCAGAAGCACTCAAGTTGAATCAAGTAGGGGAAGTGATAAAGGGCTCATAATCAAGAGGAAGTACAACAGTGGCACATTTCAAGCTGGGAAATAATAGATCAATGCAGCGGGCTCTTTCCATGGAATAACGCTGCTAGCTACTCTCACTTCATGACATTTTAGTCATCAAATCTCAAGCACAATGCATGTCTGTGTTAACCCTCAGTTTGTAAATGATGATTAGTGTTCTAATCCTCAGAATAGAGGAAAGAGGTGCAATTTTTAAGGAGACGCTCCTTTGTGAACAAAGGGGAGCCAAATAAATTAATCAAAGTGTTCTCAGGAAAGAATTAGTGCTCTTGGACCTGCTGGGTGGCCCAGGAGAAACTGTCCTGACAGAATGATTCAGCCTGCTGACGCTGCACTTGAGGCAGGGATAGCTTTCCATATCTCAAAGATGGTTTCCAGAGGCCTCTGTCTGCCATGGCATTAGGAACATCTAGCTGGCCTGTCTGTGCCTTTTATAAAGAAGAATGTGTGTTCTCTTAAAATAATAGATGTTTTACTTTTAATTTTGTGATTCAGTACCTATCATGGTTAGTAAATGATCTTCAATCCCAGGTACTGACATCAAATTTTATCCTATTAGCTTTTTCTTGTAGTTCTGTTATCTTCAACACCGGAGGTCAGTGAGAAATCATGCCCTCATCAATTATTTTTGAACTATTACTTTCTACCACTGCAGGCATATATTACAATCTAACTGTTCCTGGTTATCCTTTTTTTTAATTGGTTAACATGGGATAAGCCTATCAAAACTACTATTACTCCATTAAATATAATATAATATTTGTAAATGTTTACAAAGAAGAAAACATTAGAGTGTGTAAGGATAGAAATGAGCCTAACAGAAGTTTATGATGATGATGCATATCTTTCTCAATTAATAAGTGGGAGAGGGTGGGGTGGTAGGCGTGGAGAGGGGGAAGGCAATAGGGGTTTGTTTCTTTGTTTTTTGGAAGGGAAACTGGGAAAGGAGAAATTTACATGTAAATAAAGAAAATATATAATAAAAAAAAGAAATTCTAACCATATTTTTCTCATTGCAAATATAAGTGGACATTCCATATTAGGAAAGTGCCATTAAAGTAATCAACAGTCATACTAGGCTGTGAGCTTTGAGAACTATAATAGTGAATGGCCTGGTAAGATATGCTAATTTGTACAGTAGTGGCACATATGTTATGGGAATAACTAACCACTTTCTGATTTGATTGAAGCACATTCCGTAAAAAAGGAATCCATTCATAAAAAGGGGAACTGCATGCCTGGCACCGCTAATGGGGCCAAGAATGCACGGTTTAGACATAGACCTTAAGAAAATCCTACTACTATTGTTTTAACAATTTGACCTATTAGTAAACTGACTCTTTACAGCAAGTGCTTTCTTTATACCAATACACCACTGCATGTCTCAACCATCATCAGAAAATCTCCTTTATGTATAGATGGCAATTAACCAAGAGACCCAGAGTTGGTCAGAATTCAGACAAGAGAAGATTATATAATGCTCAGTTATAAATAAGACATCTATTATACCCTTCTTCCAAGGTTTCCGAATCATTCATTATACAAGAGAGAGTAAAAAGAGTGTTAGAACAAAGGTAGTGGGTGACTGTAGCAAAACAATGTTCTTCAGACACAACAGTCTAAATTCATACATGAATTCAGTTTCTGTGACTGCACACACAATAATATGCACAAGATTGAGCCAGACAAAGTTTTACCATGAATGAGGGAAGAAGAGGGGTCATTACGTCCCACACCTAGCTAAAAAGCTATTGGCAACTGATGGTTACTGGAGGAAAAGGTGCTTGTTTTCTTCAGGGATGTAACCCCCAAAATGCTCTCTATGTATCAGTAGTAGGCTGCACACACATGTGCATACCAGTAGCACAAAGTGGACACAGTAAACTTTTCTTTAAGCACTCAAAATTTGGAGGAAATAGTGGTTAGAGAGAGCAGAGGAGGAAATGGGAGGGAGGAGATGGAGACATAGATTTGATCAAAATGCATTTATATATATATAGTAAATTCTTAGCAATCAAAAGCATCTGACCCAAAATAGAAACAAGCAGTTCTCAACTTTCCTAGTTCTGTGACCCCTTAATACAGCTCCTCATGTTGTGGTGACCTCCAACCATAAAATTATTTCTTTTTTTTTCCTTTTTTTGGATTTTTGAGATAGGGTTTCTCTGTGTAGCCCTGACTGTCCTGGAACTCACTCTGTTAGACCAGGCTGGCCTCAAACTCAGAAATCTGCCTGCCTCTGCCACCCAAGTGCTGGGATTAAAGGTGTGTGCCACCACTACCCGGCTATAAAATTATTTCATTTGCTACCTCATAACTATAACTTTGCTACACTTATGAACCATAATGTAAATATCTCATAGGTGGTCTACCTTCACTATCAAAGGAGTTGAGGCCTGCTGTTAAATCACTGACTGCTCACTGAGGCCTACACAGCAACTAAAAGCAAACTGAATACTTAGCATCCATGCCCGTGCATTGTGTCCTTTCTTTAGCTGAAAATAAAGAAATAAATTATTGTCTTTAACTTCTCTACTTCAGCAACCTTGAATTTCAGGAAAAGCAATACCTCAAAAGACAGACACCCTCTTCAATCTCTCTCTCTCTCACACACACACACACACACATACACACACATACACACACAGACACGCACACAGACACGCACACACACACACGCAAACATATGGGCGTATACACACACACAGACACACACATACACACGCGGGCATGCGCACACACACTCACATGTGGGTGTATACACACACCCACACACACAGAGGGAGGGAGGGGAAAGAGAGAGTTCAGATTTGAATAATCTAAGTGAATAACAGATGAGCAACTTGTTTCCTTATTCTCCACGAACCAGCGAATACAATGCAGGGCCAGATCTGAGACAATGATGGATGAGAGCATATCTTGGCCAAGACTGATTCTCTCTTCCCTTCCATTTAAAGTTTAAACTAATGTCAGTACCACAAACCCAGAATGGGGGCACCTATTGGATTTATTTATCTGTCCTTTCTTCGCAATATGACTTCACTGAATAAGCCTGTCCCTGATTTTTACCATTGTATCTTTAACTGGTAGAGTGAGGGCAAGTGTTTTAGTCTAGGTAGGGCTTCCAGACTTTAGGCATTGCTTTAAAAACTCCATTGATGGGCTGTAAAAATGGCTCAGAGGTTCAAAGCACTCACTGCTCTTCCAGAGGTCCTGAGTTCAATTCCCAGCCACGTGGTGGCTCACAACCATCTATAGTGGGATCTGATGCCCTCTTCTGGTGTGTCTGAAGACAGTGACAATGTACTCATAAATAAGTTATTAAAAAAAAAAAAACACTCCAGTGACATAGGCGAGGGAGTGAGGGGCTGGTCACCAAAGTGCCTTTTGCCATCAGTTGTTGGTGATGATTATCAGGTAAACACTGTAACTACTAGGAGATGCCAGGCAGAAGTGCAAGATGAAGCATCAGGATGAGTGGAAAAATCTACAACTCCACAACACATCAGTGTTTCAGTGCACAGACACTCTCATGCCACATAGTAAGTGCCATGTAGAAGTTGGCTTTTATTGTCAAATGAGTTCCTGAGGGCAGCTGAGCACTGATTTCCTACTTTGTATGGAAATTCTATGGACAGTTTAGTAGTAGAGAGTAGAGCTTGGAATTCTTTGTAACACTCAACCATGATATGATTTTTTTAATGCCTACATCTAAGTCTTTTAAAAATATGTGCTTGAATATAGCACATAAAAGGAAGTTATTAAGGGAAACATGGGGTGTCTGAGATAGGGACAGATCATCTCTGACAGACTGTAACTTTTGGATTCCTGAAAAAGAAAAACAGGAATCATTCAGTGAGTTCAGCATGCAGATAAATTTTATGCCACATTGGCCTTCCATCCTGTTCCTCTCTCTTCTCTCCCCAGCCTTCTGGGCTCTTCTATTCCAAGTGCTCTTGGAAGGTTCTCTTCATGTCAACATCATAGAAGACCTATCAGCATGTGAGTAGAGGGGAGGATTGCTGTTAATTACAGGCACTATATGTATTTATACATTCTTTTCCGTCGCACTGTTCTGACACTTTGAGAAAAGCTTTGAGCTTTCAAAGCTGCATTTCAGGGAGGTCCCCAGAAAACCCATGAAATGTATTTGAATCTTCTCCTGAGTTCAGATTTCGGCCTGTGACCTTCTACCCACATTCCATGAATAGAACATTGTCCTCGCAGGGCAGAGGCTCAATAACTGGGCATTTTCTGGGTCCCTGAATTTGTACAATAAGATATCAACTCCAATCTGTGAGCACAATGCTCCAGTGACTGCCAGGAATGGTTGCAATATTGATGCCTTTCAACATAGATCACATCAATCACCAGGCCAAGCTCAATAAAATGATACTGTACTTAACAAGTTTTATAACACAAAGTTACTTTAAAACATTGAACTAATCAGGGTGAAGCCTGTTTAGACACGTCAGCCCCACATTTAATTGTCAATAAATAAACAAAGATTTGCTTCAGCTATTGTCATGTATATCAAGTGAGCCATTAATCTAAACTAATGAAGCTTAAAATATATGACAGACACATTTTATGGAACTTCTTCTTAATGATATGTTTGCTTTTCATTTCAATGCCAAGAGAGCCTATTATCAAGAAAGCAGCACATTATGGTCCAAATGTATTGAAATCTCCAGCACTCATCTTTGTTCTGAGTTCACAATGAGCAGTGCTTACCCTTACATATTCATGTACTGTTAGAGATGAAAAGCATTAGTTAGACATGAATACAAGGTAGGGAGGAGGGAAAGAGACAATACCACACACACAAGCATCCTGTTCTGTTGTGAGGTTCCCCTGGTCTAATTTTCAAGCTCACCTGGAAAGAAAAAGGAAACTAAATCAAGTCCACTTCACATACTCAGCCATTTTGAAAACCATGAGTAAGTATCCTAAACCCAATGCATCCTGATAACTGAAGAGCATCCAAAATCCCTAAGGAGTACAAAACCAGAGCGCTAAACTGCAAACAAATAGCTTCTGAAATTAAAAGTCAGCATTTTACAATTATTTTGATGTTATTGTTACAACTAATGCTTTGAAAGCTTTGATAATTTGCAAACATAAATAATTATTCTTTAGCTTGGATGACAATAATGCAAATAAATTTATATCTATTGATTTCATACCTGATGACATGAAAATTGAGAATAGTGGACCACTCTTTGGTCTAATGCTGCCAAGATATTTTCCTGTAAGCACTAATGCTTTTAGTGGGACCAGATTACAAGAGAACAGAAGCTGTACATGGGTAGGGAAGAGTGAAATATTATTATTAAATATTGTTGGATGATGTTTTGTGCACTATATATCTAAACACTGATTTCTATACCCAGAGATCTGATTGCAGTCCAAATTTTGGTATTGTCATTATTACAAACTATCTCCTGGCTCAGTATTTTGTGAAACATTGTTCTCTATCAGGTTATGATTGGCTAAATAGAGAGGTAAACAGCCAATAGCTGGACAGGAAAGGAAAAGGTAGAGCTTCTAGGCTAAGAGTGGGAAGTGATTCTCAGGTGGATAAAGAAGGAGGTGCCAGGGCAAGACTAAGGTGGCAGGTAATGGGCCATGTGGCTGCAAAGTGGGCGAGGTCAACATTGTCAGGCTAGGTTAGTCCAGCTGTAGTGCCTGAAGCCTTAAATATGTATAAAGTTCTCCTTGGCATTATTTAAAGCAATGGCAGGCATAGGAACAGCCTTACTTTTTCAAAATATGACCTGGGATCATGACTCTATTGATCAACAGATTTCTAGATCTCTCCAAGAAACTGCTACACAGTGGGAAGTTCTGACTACCAGGTGAGCCTATGAGCGAAATCCTGTTGTGGACACAGAGGGTCTGTAATGCATTTGCTAGATACTCCTCACTCTCCTTTCCCTGCTTTCTCTGCAAGCATGATGTAATCACTCCACTTTTTAGTACATTTGCTGCTCTGTCTTCAAAGTATTCAGGAAAGATCTTGTAAAGCTGTAAGTCCATTCCTTTCTAACTTCTCTACTGGACTGAGCTAAAGCAAAATCCAGTTCATTTGCTCAAGACATGTAATACGATGTCACTTCCCCCCCATCACTGGAAGACATTGCAGGAAGGTGTCTGTCTAAGAAACAGGAAAAAATGGCTCTCTAGGTCCCAACAATGTCATCACCATGCTGTTGGACTTTTGAGTTCCAGATTGTGAGAGAAAATCATTTCTAATGGTTAAACCACCAAGTCTCCTAGAGTTTGGCATGGCACCCCATCTTACTAAGACAGTGTGAAATTCTATGATCACAATTAAACGTCAAAAATATGTTTGCATTCATAGCTGCTGAAGCTTTTGGTAACTCTTCTAGATTTTGAATCATTATTCAAGCTCTTTTAAACACCTGCTACCCTGCTATTTCCACCTTACAAGCCACTTCTAAGTAACTAACTTTCTACAATAGACAACAACCTTTCTCACTCTACCTTTAAAAATATTAGTCCCAAAGAGAGTGTCCCTTCTATACAACAGTCAAAATATAGATAAAAGGATCCTGTCACTTCCCAAGGAGAAGCAGTATCAGCAAGGCTCCCAGAGCTCCTTTTGGTTGTGAAGATTCAACTGCTATTTATACCCAGCTGAACATGCTTCTTTAGAGGTCTCTGCTATCGATAGTCACACTAAGTATCATTGATTGAGATCCCTCCGTACATAGCTGATGGGTATCTTAATCACCAAATGTTCTGCATCCAGACTGACAAGGTTTTCTCTACCACAGTCTCACTCTGGTAATCAACAGAAGAAAGTTAACCCCTTAGCTCCTGACTATTACTTTTTATACTAATATTTTACTTATTCTGTGCCAGTCACATTAAATACTTCATATTATTCATTTATTCAGTGTTACAGCATTACCTTAGAAGTTCTCTTATCTCACTTTACAGGAAAGGAAGCTGGCTCTAGCATTCCAAGACAGATTGTCTGGATCAGGTCATAATCATGCCACAAGTTCTTCTTGGTTTATCTGGATGAATGTAGCACTATGACTTTCTATTCTCCTCATTCAGAAGTATATAATAATATTTTTCCAAAAAAAGTGGAAGAATCAGGAACAGCATTATCACTACACCTGATGGTACCAGACTACCATCTCTAGTACTCAGGAAGCTAAGAGAGGAAGGTCAAAAACTCAAGACCAACCAGCTCAAGGCAAGCTTTATGAACAACATAACACAACCCTGTCTCAAGACTACAAAGAAGAGCTCAAGATATGGCCATGCACATTACCGTTGTCATAGGCACATCATTGAGCATCCCTCCACACCTTCTCTTTTCTGTGTCATGTAATATCAATACAGATTTCTACAAGCTTCTAAGGTAATAGAGTACATCCACTCATCAGGCAGTGACCCCAAAGTTTACTTCTGAGAAAGTGGTAAAGTTAAACTTGCAATAAAACTTAAAATTGACAGCAAAGAACTTGTTAGTAAGTAAACAGACTCATGAAGATTTGATAAGGAATGATGAGCCAAAGAAGAAATTTTTAAAACTTATGGAAGGAAATGAAAATAAAAAATATAACACAATACCTCTGAGCCACATTGAAAGCAGTCAGTCCTATGAGGAAAATGTGTATGTCTTAGTACCTATATATATTTTTTAAAAAATCAGATTTCCGTGGAGGCCTGCCTTTTTGAACAGAAAGGAATAGGAGTGAATGGGGAGGCAAAGAAGAAAAAAGGAAGGACTGGAAAGAGAGGAAAGAGAGAAAACTGTGGTAAGAGTAAAAAATATATCAATAAAATTAAATAATTTATAATAATAATTAATAACAATAACAACAACAGTAATGATAATAATAATAATAATAATAATAATAATAATAATAATAATAGAAAGACCACAAGTAAATGACTTAAAGATAACAACTCTAAAACTTGGAAAACCAAGAGCAAACCAAACTCAAATCTTAGACAGCAAGAAATAATACTGAGGAGAAATTAAAAACTAATACACTATGAAATAGTTCTTTGAGTAGATAAACAAGATTGATAGATCTTTGGCCTAACAAAGCAAATAGAAAAAGAGGACCCAAATTAACAGAATCAGAAATGAACAGGGAAACATTGCAACAGATACCAAAGAAATTAATATTAAATATGTTCTCTATTAAACTGAAAAATCTACAAGAAATAAATTATTGTCATCATTCCATAAGCACTGAAGTTAAACCAAGAACAGATCAATATCCAAAACAGATTCATAACAGATGAGAAGATTGGAACTAATAAAAAGCCTTCTGACAAAAAGGTCAAAGCACAAGCCTAGATGAATTCATAGCAGAATTCTACCAGACTTTTAAAGATCTGCAGCCAGTCCTTAAAATATTCTTTTAAAGAAAAAAAAAAGAGAAAGGAGTGAAACACTCTCAATTTCTAAAAGTCAAGATTACTCTAAGTGGCAAAACAAGTAAAGACACAAGAATAACAACAACAAATCTACAGGCCCATATCCCTGATGAGCAAAAATTTAAAAATCCTCAACAAAATGATTGCAAACTGAACACAGACCTAAATCAAAGATTGTGCATTCTAACTAAGTTGGATTTATCCCAGAGCAGGAATTTTTCAACATATGAAAGTTAATAAATGTAATAAATTATATAAATGGACTTAAGACAAAATGTTCATCATCTTAATAAGCACTGAGAGCAGCTTTGATAAAACTTAGCATCCTTCACAATAAAATCCTAGTCGTAGAAGGAACACAAAGAACATGCCTCAACATGATAAAAGATACACAGGACAACCACAGCCAAGTCATTCCAAGTGGAAGCAAACTTCCAATGACACCACTGAAATCAGGAACAAGACAGGGTTGTCCACTACCCCGACTTTTTTTCACCATTGTGCTCAAAACAGTAGCTATAGTAATAACACACGAGAAAAATAAATTCAAAAGACAGACATAGGAAAAGAAGTCAAAATAACGTTACTTGCAAATGGCATGATAGTACACAAGATATCCTCCCCCAAAAAAATCTACCAAAAACCTTCTAGAAATTATCAACAAGTTCAGCAAAATAGAAGGCTATAAATTCACCTTGCACAAGCCAAAAGATCTTATACAGTAGTAGCAAATGGACAGAAAAAGAGATCATGGATGCACTCCCATTTACAATAGCCTCGCAAGAAATAAAATATTTATAAATAAACCTAACCAAAGAGGTAAAAAATCCTCTACAATAAAAGGTTTAGATCTCTGAAGAAAGAGATTGAGAAAGACACCATGCAACAAAAAGACATCCTATACTTTAAAACAAGTTTGGGGTCTGGGTCAATGGCTCTATTCTGAAGAGGAAGTAGAGGAAGTAAACGCCAGAGATAACTGGAGAACTGTCTTCCAGACACAACGAGACTGATGCACATATGAACTCATAAAGACTGTAGTAATATGCATATATCTGCACAGATTTAAAGCAGATGAGGTCTCAGCACTGAGAAGGAGTAGTGGACGTGAGGTCCCACCCTTAATCAAGAAACTATCTGCAATGATACCTGCTGATAAGGAGAAAATCCGTTTTCTCTAGTGAAGTAACACTGGAGAACCACTCCACACTCCAGGGCAGGAACCATGCCCAGGCATAGTTGACCACCACAGAAGGAGCTCAATTGTATTTTTGTGGAGTTTTTGTTTCATGTTGCTTTGTTTTGATGTGTTGTCTTATTGGCCTTTTGCTGGGTTGATTTTTTATTTTCATGGGTTTTTTTAGGCAAGGGTTGTGTTTCTTGTTCTTTTGTTGTTGTTATTTGTTTATTTTTGAAAGAGAGAAAAACATAAAGTTGAAGTGAATAGGAGGAATGAGGAGAAGGGAAAAACAATGATCAAATATATTGCATTTTTTTAAAAAAAAAAAACAAAAGAAGAAGCCTCTTCAAGGTGAGCAGTGTTTTGCCACTGGCATTATTTAGACTAGCCAGTTCAGGATGGTTAACCTCTGCAGCAAAACCAGATGTTCCCTTTGACAATCTACAGCTCCTTGCAGCTGTCCCCAGTGTTCACTTTTTTTTCAGTTTTACAAATATGACTGTGTTGCTCAGCCTCAGAGATTAAAATGTAATGAGAGTAAAACATTATAATGTAAAAACGAAATAAAATGTTAGTGTTATTAAGGAAAAAAAAATCTTTCATGTCATTAGCCATATTGTTGATGCAGTGGAGAATACACCTGCCCTTTTTCGGAGAAAACTGTTTCTACATTTAGAAAGAATACAGCTAACTCTTGCTGTCTGGTTATTTCTGTTTTTAAACTGGAATATTTAGACTACATTATTTCACATACTCATTGACATATTTAGACATAAATCTATGTGTTTCCTATGTGATCCATTTTTCATTCCTCTTCTCCAAGGAATTTCTGTATTAACTAAGTAATTCTTTGATCACATCTCATCCTCGATATTTCTGAGTCAATGTATGTATGTCCTAATGTGACTGCTGTACAATTTGTAGCATGAATATCTGCAATAACTTAGCACAGGGTGCTCTCAACCAAGGACCTCTTCATGCATACCACATGTTTCTTCCTCCATACCAACCTTTGTCCCATTGCTATTCATCTTACAGTGTACAGTATTGCTTTTGATCAAAATTGACAAGAGTATTTTAAGGAAATAGAAAGTATCAGAGGAAATGGCATTTTATATTGTTCTCTTCATATTCACCATATCTGGCATTATTTCATTATAAAACTGTTTCTACTTGGTATCATTTCCCTCTAGCCAGGAGAACTTTCTTCCACGTTGCTTATAGTGCAAGATTATTGGCAATGAATTCTCTCGGCTGTAGTTTTATTAAAATAAAAATGGGTTTTCTGAGGAACATTTTAAGGGAATATGGAACTTCAGTTTGACAGTCCCCTCGTCTGACATTTTGAAGCTGTGTACTGTTGTCATCAGGATTGCAAATTTTTTATAAGAACTCTGAAATTATTTTCATCTGTGCTCCTAAGGACAGTGATCTCTGATAGGGGGCAATTTTCTCCCCAAGGAAAACAGACATCATCTGCAGACATTTTGATTGCCACTGAGGGGTGTTGTTACTGCCATCTAGTGGGCAAATGTGAAGGATGTTGCTAAACATCCTTCACAATATGAGTGCTCCCTTAATCAAAGAATTATCTGTACATTTCCTACAGCACTGAAGCTGAGCACCCTTTCAAGTGTGGAAAGTATGTCCATTTTAATAAGAATTATTTCCATATTTTTGTCTTTTTCACTGACTTTAAAAACATCTGATTGTGGTGAATTTTTCTTCACATATTTAAGCCTTATGCTTTTCATTAAGATTAGAAATATTTTGGTCATTACCTGCAAGTATTTTTCTACCCACCATCTCTTCTCTCTCTTTCTGAAACTATTACACATATTCTGGCCACTTGATCTTAGCTCATATATACTTAAGAAGGCCATTTCAGCCATTCCTCCCTTCCCTCCACCCTCTCCTCTTTCCTTCTGCATTAGATTTCTCTAGTATCAAACTCACTTTAACTGCTTGCTTTATTTTTTCAAATAATATACAGTAAATTCAATATTTAAAATCTGAAATTTTCATTTGGTTCTATTTTCTATTCTCTGTGTCTTTTCTCATGTTCATCTTTTAACATATATACACTTGAACATTGCCACAAACACTGCTTTAAAATTCCTTTTTGTGAATAGAAGGATGAAGAACGGTTTATCACTGGGCACAGTTACAATTAGAAAATAAATCAACATGCTGTCCTATTAAGATAACTAGAGATTATATATCACACATTTAAAGCTCTAGAAGAAAAGATTTTGAAAGTATTCACCAAAAAGAAATGATAAATGCTTGAAAAAGATAAATAACATAATTTAAACATTGGATAATGTATACATTTACAAAATAATATGTTAATATGTAAAAATTTTTGCTTTATGTATCAGTTGAAAATAAACACAAAAATAAGAACAATAGGAAAGACTAATAGAAGTTAATATATGCATATATTCTAAAGATTCTTATTTATGTTAGTATTGTCATTTTTCTTTGCTGGTGTGTGTGTATATGTTTTAATCATCCCATTTTCTCATAGTGCTGAGGAATGAACCCAGGGTTTTGAACATTAAACAAGCACTCTATCACACTCCTAGTCCTTTCTCCCTGCTTTTTATGGGTATATATTAATTATACAAAACATGGGTTTAATCATGTTTTCCATATAGCATGTACAATTTACTCCATGTTACCATCTCCTATTTCTCTCTACCTGCTCCCGTTCATTCTTTCTGTCATTACAAGCAGTCTCTCTTCTACTTTCATGTTTTTAAAAGTGAAATTAGGACACTTCATATGAGAGAAAATGTGAGATTTCTTTTTCTGGGTCTGGTTAACTGGATTTAACTTAATAATCTCCAGTTCAAGCCATTTTCTTGAAAACAGCATAATTTAAATTTCTTTTTACTGAAAAAAGTCACATAATGTATGTTGACTTTGTTTTCTCTATTCAGTCATCTCTTGGTGGATGTCTAGTCTGAGTACACAATCATTATTAATAGCATTGCGATAAAAATGAGTATGAAGACATTTCCATTGCAGGCTGACTTCGGGATATGTATGTCTGGGTCTATTTCTGTGTGTATGTGTGTGTGTGTGTGTGTGTGTGTGTGTGCAGTATATGTACATGCCTGTGTGGGTATATGCAGTTATGCATATGCATGTGAATGTGTATGAGTGTGCATGCAGGTGAAGACCAAGGGTCAACATCAGATCTCTTGCTTCAGTTGAACTTCACCTTAGTGTTTTAGCCAGGCTCTCTCACTTAACTTAGAGCTGACTGCTCAGGGAACTCAATGTATCTATTTCTGCTACCTCCAGCTCTGAGGACACAGACATGCCCGGCTTTTACTTTACTCAACTATCTCCTGAGTCCCATGATCTTGGTCTGATTTTCTTTAAAAAGTCTTATTTTTTACTTTCTTGGTATCTAATCATTTTATTGAAAGTGTATACTATGGATGTTCTACTTTAGAGGCTCTGAATTTTTTTTATAGACTTTAAAGAACTTGGAACTTGTCTTACTAAGGTGGTGACCATGTGTCTACTGAATCCTTTCAAGATCTGTTGGCAAGCTGACTAGGGAGGTCTATAGGTGCCGTTACCCCAGTATGTTGAGAAGCACTGTGGAGTTAGGACTAGTCTGAGATCTCCACTTAATGTCTAGGTAAATCAACCCTATTGAGGCTAGCTGGAAAGTGAAATCCTCCAGTTTGTGAGAGTTCTCCTAACTTTTCACCATGTAATTCATTGGCTATTTTTCTTGGACATGTAAGATGTGACAGTTCGCAAATAAAATTCTCATGAATACTCCTGAGCTCCACTGTTTCAGGGGTTCCTTTCTTTCTGTAACGCTCCTTCATTTCTAGTTTTATCTGTTCTCTCATCAGTGGTCTTCCTCAGTGCTAGGTTCACTTTATCTGTTTCCCTTCTTTCTACACTTATGCCCTATGTATCCTACTGGGAAATGTCCAACATCAGGTGTTTATAGATTTGGTCCACGTTAGAAGAGTTGCTCATGGGGACATGGTGATTCCGTGCCTTTTAGATATTGCAGTTGGTGAAGGACAGGCTCTTAAAGTATGTTATTGTAATTCTCTGGATTTCCTCTGTATCTGTTGTTATAGCCCCCTTTTCACTTCTGATTTTGTTAATTTGTGCATTCTTTCTCAACTTTAGTTAATTTGGATAAAGTCTGAGGAGCTTACTGATCTTTTCAAACAACCTACTCTTTGTTTCTATTTTATTGATTTCGGTCCTGCATTTGGTGTTTCTTTCCATCTACTCCTTTTGGATATGATTTCTTCCTTTGGTTCTAGAGCTTTCAGTTATGTAATTAAGTTGCTAGTATGAGATTTCTCTCACACTTTTTTTTTTAAATGTAGACATTCAGTGCTATGAGCTTTCTCTTAGAACATCTTTCATTGTGTTCCTCAATTTTGTGCATGTTGTATATTCATTTTCACTGAACTCTGCAAACTTTTCAATTTCTTAATTTCTGTCTTGACCAATTTTTTTCATTCCATAGCGAGTTTTTCAATTTCTATGACTTTCTAAGGGTTCAATATTGTGTCCCTGTAAGACTTGCTTTGTGTTTTATTGTGCAGTCAATTTTGGAAATAGTTTCATGAGAGAAGAAGGTATGTTCTTTTGTGTTTAGGTGAAATGTTCTGTAAATACCTGTTAGGTCTATTTGATTTTAAATTTCAGTTAGCTCCAGCTTTTCTGTTGTTAGTTTTCATTTAGATAGCCTTCCTGATGGTCAGAGGGGGTTCTGAATCCTATCACTAACAGTGTGGGAGGGTCAATACTGAAGTCTCCCACTATCAGTGTTTGAAGGTCAATATGTAGTTTAAGCTGCACCGTGTTTCTTTTACAAACCTAGGTGCCCTTGTGTTTGGGACTTAGATGTTATGAGTTGAAATGTCATCTTGTTGGATTTTTTTCCTTTGATGAATATATAGTATCCTTTCCTATCTCTTATGATTAGCTTTCATTTGAAGACTATTTTGTTAGATATTTAAATGGCCATAACAGTTTTATTTAGGTCATATTCCTTGGAATAACTTTCTTCAAGCTATTTGCCCTGAAATAATGTTAAACCTTGAAGTATGTTCTTGGAAAATAGCAGAAATGTGGATTCTGTTTTTGCATGCATTCTGTAAGTCAGTTTGTTTCTATTGAGGAATTGAATCGATTGATATCAATAACCAGTGATTAATTCCTGTAATTTTGTTGACATTGGTGGTAGTGGTGGTGGTGGTGGTGGTGGTGGTGGTGGTGGTGGGAGTGTGTGTGTGTGTTTATGCATGTGTGTGTATGTGTGTGTGTGGTATATGTTTGTGCATGTGTGTATGCATGCATGCCCACACACACATACATGTGTTTATCTTCTTTGATTTTGCTTGCCTGGGATTATTTACTCTCTGTGTTTTTATGGTTGTGGTTAACCTTCTAAGATTAGAAGTTTTTTGTTGTTGTCATTGTCATAATCGTCATTGATGTGTTAGAATGGAAGGTCGTGTCAGAACATACCACACACTAGGCCCAAACAGTTCCATGTGTAAGAGGTTTAATTGAGAGGGAGAGAGGGGGCAGTAGTAGAAAGAGAGAAGAGAGAGAGAGAGAGAGAGAGAGAGAGAGAGAGGGAGGGAAAGTGAGAGAGGGAGAGGGAGAGAGGGAGGAATGTTCCCTGTATATATATGGGTTCCAACGTAGTGGCTGCAGGTAAAGGTGGGAGGTGAGCCAAATGGATTCTGGGAATATGGTGGCTGTTGCCCTGGCAACAGGTCTGTGAGACCCGCCCATGCAACACCATGGGCTTTGGATGTCCTGATGCTAACATACCTCCCTTTTTGATATTATAAAGAGAAGGAAAGAAAAAGGGAAGGGAAGCCTATGGTGAAATGGGAACGAGGGTGTTGTGTCTCTTAAGCTATTTCCTGCTGTCTAGGGGCGTTGTCAATGGGGGTAGCTGGCTTTCACCATCGGGATCCACTTGGTAAACGTTCGCATCAGGTTCCTCTGTGGACAGTGGCTCATCTGTGGACAGTGGCTGGTAATCCTGTAACAAGAGCTGATTAATAGTTTGGTTAGAAATTTTTTGTATTTGTCATTGAAGAAATGTAGAAGCAATGATTAATGAGGCAGGGAGCAAATAATAACACCAGGAAGATGACTAGGAAAGGAGTTACAAATGGGAGTATCCACTTCCTTATGAGGTTTTCAAAAATCCCAGAACTGGAGGTCTCATGGTCCCTGAAATTTTTTATGTTTGACTGTAGCTCCTGGATTTTATTTCTTACTATCCCATATTGGTTGACATAGAAGCAGCATTCTTCTTGGAGGAACAGGCAAAGACTACCTTCTTTAGTTGTCAGGACATCTAGTCCCAGTCTGTTCTGAAGCACCATGGCTGCCAAAGAATCAATTTGTTTTGGGATAGTAAGCACAGTTTCAGATATTTTTTGAAAATCACTTTGAAACTGAGAAGTGAATGTATTATATTGTGTCATGGAAATCATTATCCCTGTAACTCCAATACCAACAACTATGGCTATTCCTGTAGCAACCAAGAGTGGCACAACTTGAACTGCCCTCTTATGTTGGGCAGCTGTCATATCTACAACTGGGATTGGCAGGGGCTCATTTCCATGGATTACTCCCAGTTCAGGGAAAAGAAGTACTAATGTGCAAACTCCTGACCAGCTAGCAGGTAGGCGATGATATGCCTGAGTGCCACAAAGAATTGATGTGTTTTGAATTGCAGGGCATTGGGGTAGAGATGATATATCAAGGGTTATGGTTTTATTGCAGTCTAGGGAGCTCAGCATTCCCACTGAATGAGTTCCAGAGGCCTTAAAACAGGTTGCCATGCCAAAGAGGGACAAAGGTAAGGTATGGAGTCATGGCAACACTGGTGCCAGGGCAGCTGACAAAGGGTGAGGTAACGTTACTTGGCAGTATCACCGGAGATGCTGTAAGTGACAATTGTGAGTTAGTTCCAGGGGGTACACATAACTAGCAATCCTTAAAGCATCCAGGTCTGGTGACATTAAGGAGTTGGTATGCCGAGGTCAAGGTCTGAAGTAAAAGGCGAAATGACAAGTTAGTGCCACTTATGAGGGGTGATGTCAAAGAGGTAAGGACCTCAGAGGAGTGTTTGATTATCTCCCCTGCTTTTCTGATATCCAGGGGTTGGGCAATTGAGACATATTTTCTCTGGATATGGATGGTACTTACTGGGGCCCTGGGCTGATTTTTATGATAGAGCTTACCAACAACTACTGTCTCCCACCTGGAATCCCATGGGTCTTGAATGTAGAAAAAGAGTATCTTGAGGTGTTGATAGAAGAAATGATTGATCCGTGATCCTAGCATATGTATTTGACAAGACCAATATGGGCAGCCCCCATATTCGTCTGGCCATTTTCTACAATAATCTTTTGTCTGGTCAAAGAGAAAGCAAGTATAGAGATCCTAATATTTAGATGGGATTACAGATACCAGGATGATAGCAATTTGGATTGGTTCCTGGAATCCGGCTATGGAGCAGTTTCCTGACCCTATTTGGAAAGACTGTTATTTGTGGGGGTTTCTTGAATCTCAAATCTCCAGATATAAGGGCTACCCTGGATAGAAATGAACAGCAGGGGGAGGATGAGAAACCCATGTCTAATCCAGTGAGGTCAAGCTCTGATGCTGGAGTGGAGTCTCATTTTCTGGGATTGGGAACAAGGTGGGCAATCTCTTTGTCCTCTGGAGCTTAACAGAGCATGGTCCTGTTAAGATTGATGTGTATGAAGAAGAGTAATTTTTAGGTGGAGAAATGAAAGGTTTAAGGTGAGACAAATGGACCCAATGAGAGAGTCCCTCTAGTTTAGCAGCTGTAGGGGTCACAAGAATTACTTTAAAAGAACCCTGCCATTTGGGAGAAAGAGGTGAGGGCCAATGACCTGGAGGTGATAGAAGGACTTGGTCTCCAATGTTGATAGGTAGTGGACAGGAGACAGTGTATGGCCAAGGTAGATTGTCAGCAAAGTTCCATAAGGGAGAATGGAGGTGGCAAAGTAATGGGGTAAGTAGATGGTCTGGGAGGGGAGAGCATTTAGGTGAAAGACTAGGAGTTAGGACTGGATGTCCATACATGAGTTCAAAGGGAGAGATGAGGAGAGGTCGCTTTGGGAGAGCTCTTAACGTGAAAAGAGCCAGAAGTAGGAGTTTTACCCAATCAAGGTAAAGTTCCTGTGACAGCTTAATAAGAGTAGTTTTTAAAGAGCAGTTAGGACCATTTTCTCTCGGGTGAGGTTCTGAGACTGGAGCAGCCAGCCCGGAGGCACCTTAGGCCAGAGACCCGGGCGGGATCCGCCATTTTCTCTTGGGTGAGTTTATGAGACCTGAGCAGCCAGCTGGGAGCCACAGGCCCCACGACTCCCAGGGGAGCTGCAGGGCGGCAGGGACACGATCCTCTCAGCTTCCGAGTGACAGAGGGGGTTCAGCGTCCTCCTCTGCCCCTTCCCTGCAAGTGGAGGGCCTACCTCCAGAGAACACATTAAGCCAGAGACCCAGGCGGGATCCGCCGTTTTCTCTCGGGTGAGGTTCTGAGACTGGAGCTGCCGGCCCAGAGGCGCCTTAGGCCAGAGACCCAGGCGGGATCCTCCATTTTCTCTTGGGTGAGTTTCTGACAACTGAGCAGCCAGCCGGGAGCCACAGGCCCCACGACTCCCAGGGGAGCCGCAGGGACACGATCCTCTCAGCTTCTGAGTGACAGAGGGGGTTCAGCGTCCTCCTCGGCCCCTTCCCTGCAAGTGGAGGGTCTACCTCCAGAGAACCCATTAAGCCAGAGACCCGGGCGGGATCTGCCATTCTCTCTTGGGTGAGTTTCTGAGATCAGAACAGCT
>NW_022196896.1:28648036-28652017 GCF_008632895.1 Mastomys coucha | reverse complement strand
ATAAATGTATAAAGTCAAAAAAAAAAAAAGAGTAGTTAGTTATTTCTACCTTACCAGAAGATTGAGGGTGGTAAGGAATGCAAGAATGCCAGGGGATGTCTAGAGCCTTAGATAGGATTTGAGAGACTTGAGATGTAAATTCAGGACCATTGTCTGATTGGAGAGAGGCTGGGACACAAAACAGGGGGATGATCTCTTGGAGGAGGAGGTCAGAGACTGTCTGAGCCCTTTTGTTAGTTGTGGGAAATGCCTCTACCCACCCTGAGAAGGTGTCCACCAAGACCAGGAGGTACTTGGCATGCCTGAGAGTGGGCATGTGGGTAAAGTCAAGTTGCTAGTCAGTTCCAGGAAGGGAACTGATGGGTAGGAAAAGGGGTACTATGATACATTGAGTTGGGATCAGACTTCTGACAGATTTTGCAAGAAGCACTGATAGATTTTAAGAAGCTTAAGTCCTCAGGAGTAGGCTGTAGGTGGGTCTTAACAAAAGAAGAAATTCTTGGCTGTTAGGATGAAAGAGTTGGTGAGGATAGGACAGAGTTTGGCGGGTGTCAGGAGCTAAAGAAGGTGGAGATGTAAGTTGCAGTGTAAGAATGTCCTGAGGAGGATGAGACAAGTCTAGGCCTCTAAGGGCTGCAGCTCTAGCTGCCTCATCAGCTCAGTTGTTTACCCTGGAGACAATAGAATCATCTGACTAGTGTGATCTACAGTGGACAATCCCAATGGCTGTGGAAAGATGGGAGGCCTTTAGCATGGCCATAATTTGGTTTCCATCAGTTACTGATCCTTCTTTCATGGTAAATAACCCATGCTCCTTCCAGATAGCAGCATGAGACAGAAGGATATGAAAAGTATATTTGGAATCTGTGTAGATGTTGAGGGATTTTCCCTGTGCCAGTTGAAAGGCACAGGTAAGGGCTATTAGTTCAGCCTGTTGATTGGTGGTGTGAGTAGGAAGGGTCTGTGCCTCTACCAACTCAGTGTCTGACACTATGGCATAACCAGCTTTTCTAGCCCCTTCATGTAAAAAGGAGCTGCCATCTGTATACCAGTATAGAGGACCTGAGGCAATGTGCCCTCTTGTATGTGTGAAGGATGAGGTAATAATTCCTCTAAAGTTTCAGTGCAGGAGTGAGATAGGGAGTGATCAGTCGAGGAAGAAGATTGGAAATATGAAGAGGTGGGCATGATTGGAAGGTGGGTGTGGAATCTTCTATTAGTGCTACCTGAAGGGAAAGAACCCTAGAGGGAGGTAGAGTCTGTAAGCCTTTATAAGTTAGGAGCTGTGACAAGTTATGAGAAGAGAAGACAGTTATAAGGGACCCAAAGGTTAGTTTTTTTGACTCTCTAATAAGGAGTTCAGCAGCTGCTAAGTACGGATACAAGGTGCCCATCCCTGGATGGTTAGAGCTAGTTTTTCATTTTTTTGTTTTTTTGTTTTTTTGTTTTTTTGTTTTTTTGATAAGTAAGCTACAGGTGCAAAAGAGGTCCCAGTTGATGACCTAAGACTCCAAGGGCAAATCCCTCTTTTTCAGTTACGTAGACAGAAAAAGGATGAGTCAGGTCAGGGAGATATAAAGCTGGGGCCCTAAGGAAAGCCTGTTGAAGCTTCTGAAAGGGCTTGGTAATAGGTTTGAGAAGAGGCTCGTGGGTGGGGCCTAATGCTGCTTCATATAGGAGATGAGAAAGGAGGGAAAAGGAAGGAACTCATGAACTTAAAAATCTAACTATTCCTAGGAATGATAAAAAAAATCTCTTCCTTTGTACAAGGAATAGTTAGAGACTGAATGAGATTCTTTCTATCTAAGGTAATAGCCTTGTAGGTTGGGGTAATTCTTAGTCCCAAATAGGTAACCTGAGAGGTGGACAGTTGGACTTTATAGAAGGTGAGGCCCTGCAGCATCGACTGGAGAGGAAATTTAGAAGAGTAGAGGTGCCAGATTGGCTAATTTCTAAAGAGGGGCTACAGAGAAGTACATGATCTACATAAAGTATAATCTTAGATTTAGGGAGAGACAAGGAGAGTAATTCAGAAGCCAGGGCTTGACCAAATAGATGTGGGCTATCCCAGAATCCCTGAAGTAGAACAGTCCAGGTAAGTTAGGTAGAAAAGTGGGTATCAGTATCTGTCCAGGTAAAGGCGAATAAATATGTTTTGTGACTGGGCATCTAGAGGGATGGAGAAAAATGCATCTTTGAGATCTAAGACTGAAAAATGGGAAGTCCCTGAGGGGATACTGGAAAGAAGTGTGTAAGGATTAGCTAGCCACAACAGGATGAAGAGGAACTACTGCAGAATTAATGTACCTGAGTTCTTAAACCAGGCAATAGTTACCATTAGGCTTCTTAACTGCTAGTTTAGGAGTGTTAAAGGGAGAAGAGGTGGGGCGAAGAAGTTTTGTTCTCAAGAGTTTGGAAATAATAGGCTTAAGTCCTCTGAGGTTCTGGAGAGAGAGAGGGTACTGAGCTTGGGTTATATACCTGGTGGAGTCCAGTAATTGGATGACAACAGGAGAATGGTTTTTAGCAGCAGCGGGGTCCCAGACTCGGGGATCTACCTGAGAAGCTGGTAAAGGAAATAACATGGTAGTGTTGGTAGGTTGCCTGCCTAGGAGAAGGAGAAGAGGAACTACTGGTGAGCCTGGGTTTAGGAGAATGTGGGGAGCAAAGGATAAGAGGCTCCAGCCTAGCTAGAAGATCCCTTCCCAATAAGGGGACAGGACATGTTGCACTACCAAAAAGGAATGGGTGAGAGGTGCACCCCTAAAAATGCAACTAAGTGGTGGGATCTGGAGAGAGAAGTAAGGTTGTCCTCCTACCACAACAATAGGAAAACAAAAAGGAGAAGTGGGTCTCCAAAACTCTGTCAGGACCAAGTAAGTGGCTCCAGTGTCCAAGAGGATGGAGATGGGCTCCCCACATACCATGATATCTACCCAGGGCTCCCTGCTAGTGATGACAGTGGTCAGGTCACGGGAGCTTAGACCTCCTCAGTCGGCCATAGCCAAGCCTAGAAGATCAGTTGGAGGGTTATCTGGGAGTGATATCCCCCTGTTCTGCGTAACATGAGGGCAATCAACAGCCCAATGTCCCTCTTGATGGCACCTAGGCCATGGCCCTCTTAGCTTGTAGAAGGTAGGGCAGGCTTTTGCCCAATGACTTTGTTTACCACATTTGTAGCAGGTACTTGATGGTCTCTGAGTCTTAGGAGACCATGAGTCCAGGGTAATGGCTGGGGCTGGTCGGACAGCCTTTGTTAGCATATGGTATTTTTGTTTGTGGACTTTATCATCTCTCCCATGGTACACTTTGAAGGTCAGAGCTAAGACTTCTGCCTGAGGAGTTAGGGGTCCCCTCTCCAGTTTTTTAAGTTTAGCTCTTATGTCGGAGTAGCTCTGGGAAAAGAAGTAGGTCATCAGAAGTTACTCACCTTCTGGGTTTTCAGGATCCAGATTAGTATGCTGTAATAAAGCCTTCATAAGGCATTCTAAACATTGAAATGGCTTCTCCTGCTTGTCCTGGACAACCTCTTGGAGTTTTTGTTTGTTTGTTTGTTTGTTTGTTTAAATTTACTGGCTTTATGTCTGCTTTTCTAAGACTGGCCAGAAAGCATGTAATGAACCTGTCCCTGGTTAAAATACCACCTGCAGAATTGGAATTCCACCGGGGATCCTGGTCTGGCACTGTCTAAGAGCCAATTGGCTATGTGCTGTCTGTTTGGTGAATTCCATCTGTATGCACTCTTCCCTCTTCCCAGACTCATCTGCGTTCCTCAGGAAGTAAGTTATTAGTAAGAATCATGTGAACATCATGGAAAGTCAAGCTGTAAGATTGAGTGATACTCAATCTGGAGTATATTCAATCTGATACTGGAACTCTTTAATAAACTTAGAAGAGTTAGAAGTATAGGACCCCGAGGTATTTTATATTATTTGTAGCTATTGTGAAGGGTGTTGTTTCACTAATTTCTTTCTCTGCCTT
>NW_022196896.1:28637557-28644784 GCF_008632895.1 Mastomys coucha | reverse complement strand
GGGGAAACTGGGAAAGGAGAAATTTACATGTAAATAAAGAAAATATCTAAAATAAAAAAAAAAGAAGTATAGGACCCCAGCCTGTTTTCTATTTGGGAAAGTTCACTAAGCGAGAAAGGAACATGTACTCTGACAAGACCATCTACTCCAGCAACTTCCCTTAGAGGTAGGACTATTGCTGGGTCAGGTGTCTCTGAGGAGGAAGGACTTGGAGGTTTGGCTGTAGCCTTAGAGCAGGTGACAGGAAGAGTGAAGGTAGCTGCAAATGTGGGGCATTTGGAGCAGCTCACAGCTGGCACAGAAGAAGGGGAGGGGTCTGGAGAGGTAGAGATAGCAGTCTCTGGGGCATCCTGGTAAGGAAGAGAAACTCAAGCAGCAGTTTGAATTTTTGGTGGTGTGGAGACAGGTCTGCAGCAAAAAGGGGGTGGTTCATTAGCTGGATCTAGCATTGTAGCATCATCTAGTGGAGGTTGTGTAGATTTCATGGCTAAGAGAAGTTGGATTGGGGAACAAGAAGAGCACAAGGAGGGATTGGAACAGAGACAGATAAATGCTTGGATATAACAAACCTTCTTCCATTTACCAGTTCATTGGCAGTATGTATTAAGATCCCTTAAAATAGTTGGATCTAGGGTGCCATTAAGTGGCCATTTTGAACTCCCATCTAGTTGATATTTAATCCAGATCTATTGCAGAGATATATTAATTTTGATGCCTTCAAGTCAGGAGTTAGCTTCAAAGATTTGAGATTTTCCAGGAGACATCCCAGTGGGGAGCCTGGAGGTATAGTCAAAGACATTCTGACACCCATTGACAGGTAGTTGGACTATTCCTACCAGAGTCTTGAGAACAGTCCAAAAACCAAGAAGTGTCAACCAAAGCTAGTGGTTCAAGTCATCACAAGAACCCCCTAATGGCTACCCAGCAGACCCTGGGCCTGCTGTAGAAAGCAACCCACCCTGGATCCAAGGATTTTTCAGCTGTAAGGGCCTGGAATAACTGGGGAACGAGAGCTGCTTTCGAGGGAGGAGCAACCAATGGCGGAAGTCCTAAGACGTATTTCAACTGCCAGGCGAGGCTGTAAACCCTGTAGTTCCCAGAGAAGGCTGGCCAGGCCATATCTGGGAAGCTGGAGGTCTTCCCGTTGACTGATCCTACCAATTAATATGCCAGTGTCTGTGTGAGGATTATAGCAGACTGGTAAATAGAAAACGTGAAACTGAATGGGTAGGTGTGGGCCTGAGCAGAGGCTAGCCCCACTTGATAGACCAGGCAGGGCATGGCTCACGTGGTAGAAGTTCATGTGTCCCACAGTGCCTGTGGTTAACTTGGTGGTGGTGGATTCAGTAGCAGTAGCTTCCATGGTGAAAGCCTGCCATTCTCGTAGCCACCAGCTGAGGTGGCCGTGAACTCATGTACTCACAACAACCACAGTTGCACGTGCTGTGACCGATCCATGTGGTCATGATCTTTGCCTGTCCCCGCTGCTTGTGCAGCGGCTGCTGACAGAACCACCAATTCCCGGGTTTCGGCACCAAATGTTGTGTTAGAACAATGGGTCATGTCAGAACATACCACACTCACTAGGCCCAAAAAGTTCCACGTGTAAGAGGTTTAATTGAGAGGGTGAGAGGGTGCAGTAGCAGAAAGAGAGAAGGGAGTGAGGGGGGGAGGAATGTTCCCTATATATATGGGTTCTGACGTAGTGGCTACAGGTAAAGGTGGAAGGTGAGCCTAATGGATTCTGGGAATATGGTGGCTGTTGCCCTGGCAACAGGTCTGCGAGACCTGCCCATGTGACGCCACAGGCTTTGGATGCCCTGATGTCATTATTGTAATTGTTATTAGTTATTATTGTAGTCATTATTGTAGTTGTTGTTTTCTATCACCTTCTATAGGGCTGTATTTGTAAATAAATATTGCTTAAATTTAGATTTATCACAGAATATTTCATTTTCTCTATTTATGGTGATGGGAAGTTTTTCTGGGTATAGTAATCTGGACTGGCATCTGTGGTCTCTTAGAGTCTGCAGTGTTACAGGAAATCTACAACCCCAATAAGCCCATGTAAAAAACCAGACAACCTAGTTATTATATTTATAAACTCTATGCCTAGATTGGGGAGATCTACCACTTCACAAATTTATTCCCCTGCTATGAGATTCCTTGCTACTTGTGGCTTCTCCAGGCTATGCAATTCTACTCCATCTTCCTTCTACCTCTTCTTCCTCTGTCCTTCCTCTTCCCTTCCTCTTCTCTCTAAGACCTCCAGCCCCACCTTTCCCTTCCACTCTGCAATCACAGGCTCTAGCCTTTATTTGACTGTTTAGAATGAGAGAAGGTTCACATGTAGTCACCTGAGTACATGATCCAGTCTTTGTCAGGGCAGCCCCTTTTGAAGAAGCAGAATTAACATCAGAATACAAATAGCACCAGGGCAACCCACACATTCCTTCCCTTTTGTCTAATTAAAAGGCTCTTTTCTCTCAGATATAAACTAACTGTATATCTAAATTATGTTCTGGTTTTAGCTTGTATTACCATCTGAAAACCATCCTCTCAAATCTATGTCATCTCTTTCAATGCAAAAGAACTTGAGTTTGACTATGAGACAGTAACTAGTCTTTAACCTCATTAGAAATCTGAGAATGACTTAAATATTACCTGAAAATATAGGAAGAATAAAACATAGCTTCCAAAACCTTTTGGTGGACATTGCTATCTACCTGAACAGTAGTCTCTCATTCCTCAAAACGTTGAAGCATCAATCTTCAACTTTCTGGCCAAGGATCATCTGACAGACCTCTTTGTAAGCAGAATTATGAAGGACTGCTTATTCTGTATTAGCAGAGCTATCTGTTGAATATTCTGCATAGTGTGTCCTTTTCTGTGGCAGTATTTTTGTCCATAGATGAATTAAGCCATTCTTGTCCAGTGGCTATCTTGTCACAACTGGAACAACTCCCTCTCAGCATCAGCTGATAATTTCCTCTGACTATTTAAATCTTTATCATCTTGTAAGTTTTGAAATAAATTGCTTACCTCTTGAGTAGCCAAGCCAATTGCAGGCTGCAGTCAGATAATATCTCCCAGTAACTTCTGACAATCATTAAAGAGTCCTTAATTGGTTTGTTCTGATTTCTACTTTTTGCTACCTGTCCTTTTTTTTTCCTGATGCAAAAGCAAGAGGTTTATTTTCCTGTACATTGGGGTCAAACTTCAATTAGTCCCTTAAGGAGAGTGACTAGAAGGCAATTTGCTGCCTTTCCTTTTGCAGACTTACTCTATATCCTAGATAATTAATAGAAATTCCTCTTTGTATTTTTTCAGGGGCAATTTGCAATCCAAGCAAGGCAAGTTAATTTCTTTTCCACTGCTGTAGCAGATCTCTTCCCCCTAAGTTAATGGCTACATCAGCCACGTATGGCCATAGTTTTCCTATCTGACCTTCAGGTACTATACATTTAAGCTATCTGGTGCTTTGCTGTATTTGGTATAAATTCCCAATTCCTTGAAATCGGGTGTCTACTTCTTGAAGTGTCTAACTTGCAGGCCAAGATTTTGGAGAGATAATGGTGATATCTAATCTGGTGTCGACCATTCCTTCAATCTCAAGATTGTTTACTAGTATTCTTAGCTTGGGCTTTTGATTCTCTATAGAAATTTGTCAAAATGTTCATTTGTGGCCTCTTTTTAGATTTTTTGAATTGTCTATAGAATTTGCCTCAGCCCTCTTATCTGATCTCACAACACCTTTTTTTAGAGCAGTGGAGTTTAATTGTCCTAAGGAAGAAAACTCTCCCTGCCTGGCATTGGGATCTACACGAGCCCTCCACAAGTTTTTTGGTAACATATTGCCCCATTTGTCTATTGTTGCTTTACATTCCCTAGCCAAATGTTGGCCTTTGCCACATCTTTCACATATCCCAAAAGGCATAGGCTCCCTTTTATGATTAATTTG
This sequence comes from Mastomys coucha, assembly GCF_008632895.1. Taxonomy (NCBI): domain Eukaryota; kingdom Metazoa; phylum Chordata; class Mammalia; order Rodentia; family Muridae; genus Mastomys; species Mastomys coucha. The sequence goes on along the minus strand of NW_022196896.1, from coordinate 28,640,823 downwards.
GTTTTCCCTGCAGTTTATGCTGAGATAACTCTCCTCACCACAATTAAAATATTTGAAATTTGGAGTCATCTCAAGGCCTCTAATGGTAGCTTCTCCTATTAAGTTCAGGCAAACAAAGTCTAACATCAGCTATATATATAATCCACTCATCTATTGATGTTGAACTTGCCCTCAATTGTCTGATTACTTGCTCGCAGTCAGAATTGGAATTTTCAAGTGCTAAAGAATCACTTGTTGCCTTTCTTGCTGATGGATCCAATACACTCCTTTCCACTACTGAAGTCAGCCTTTGCAAAAAGTCAGGGAATGTTTCCTTTGAACCTTGCATGACTTGAGGAAATGGTTCCCTGATTCTGTGACTCTATCATAGTCATTTAAGGCTGTCAGGCAACATAATGCCAAGGTTTCTTCATCATATACAGCTTGTACCTCTATCTCAGCAAATCAACCTTCACCAAGCAGCTGATCTTTGGAAATACCTCTAAGCCTGGCTCTATTTTGTCATGCTATCTCCTTCTGTTCTTTTCTCCACCATGAGGAACATCTGTCCGGCCCTTGTGGTTTTTAGAGTCTCCATTGAGAAATAAGGTATGATTCTAATAAGTCTGCCTTTATATTTACTTGGTCTTTTTTTCTTGCAGTTTTTAATAGTCTTTCTTTGTTCTGTAGAAATATTATATGCTGAGGGCAATTTATTTTATGGTTCAATCTATTTGGTGTTCCCTATGCTTTCTGTACTCTTTTATAGGATCACCTTCTTTAGGCTAGGAAATTTTCCTTCTATGATATCTGTTGAAAATATTTTTTGAGAGTTTGAGCTGTGTTTCTTCTCCTTCTTCTATTCTTAGGATTTTTACTGGTTTTTTCATAGTGTTTCATATTTCCTAGATGTTTTGTATCAGTATCTTTTTTAGACTTAATATTTTCTTTGGCCAATGTATCGGTTCCTGTTATTGTGTCTTCAATATCTCAGACTCTCTCTTCCACCTCTTCACATGCTATTGGTGAAGTTCAGCTCTGTAGTTTGAATCCTAAATTTTTCATTTCCAGAATTCTCTTAGTTTTGTTTTATTTATTGATCCTTTTGCTATTTTTGGTTCCTGAACAGTTTTATATATTTTCTTCCACTTTTTGTGTTTTTTTCTGGATTTCTTTAAGTATTTTATTCATTTCCTCTTTAAGGGCCTCTATCATCTTCATAAATACTATTTTAAAGTCTTTTCCTTGTACTTAGTTTAGAAAATATCTTACCCAACATTATCTGAGAGACTTGTTCCATCCTAAGCTTATTCCAGAGAGACATTATACCTCAGCTAACATTCCCAACAACTGTGTGAAGTGGAACTATTTATTCTGTTTTTCAGATGAGAAAGTCAAAACATAGGGACATATGACTTGACCACATCATTCGGCTTAAACTTGTCAGAATCCCTTCTTTAATTCATGTCTGTATTCAATGAAGACTTTTTTACCTTTCACCAGATCAGTAAGGCCTTTGCATATTCAATATGTGAAATTTTTCTCTATAATCAGGAAAAATGCTTATAATTTTAAGATTCTGGAAATTTATAGCATCACATTAAGGGTGGTTCTTACCACTGGTTGTTGTTGTTGTTGTTGTTTTGTTTGCAATGCAATAAACACTTTGCATACTAGTTCTTCATCCCAGTAGTTTGGATTATTTTTCTCTTATGTGATTGAAATAATAATTGGTTATATTTAGATAATTTGTTCCACTCATATCACTCACCAAAGTTAAATCAAGATCAGGTAAGCAATTTAAACAGACCTATGAACTCTATTGAGATAGAGCCATCATTAAAAGTTTTTAACTAAAAAAGAAGCCCAGAGCCAGATGATTTTAGTGTAGACTTCTACCAGACTTTCAAAGAAAAATTAATTCCAACACTCTTCAAATTATTCCACAAAATGGAAATAGGAGCAACATTGCCCAGATTATTTTATCAAACCATGGTTACCCTAATACACAAACCACATAAAACCAAAGAGAATTACAGATCCATTTCCTTTGTGAATATAGATACAAAAATACTAAATAAAATACTTGTAAACAGAGTCTAAGAATACATCAAAAAGATTATCTACCATGACCACGTAGACTTCATCCCAGAGGTGCAGAGATTGTTCAATATATACAAAACAGCAAATATAACCTACCATATAAACAAATTGAAAAGAAAAATAACTACATGGGTCTCTAATTTTTGTACCTTCTCTTGGGCTCTTTTCTGACTGATCCTTAGCCCTATCCAACTGCAATGTGATGGGTTTTTGTTTTCTCTTAGTAAATCTTAGTTTTTAATGTTTTTTTTCTCTTAGAAGTTTGAAGTGATCATCTCAGAAAGAGGCAAACATCAGTATACCCACAAAACCTTTGACCTAAAATTTGTCTGCCTACAAGGCACACCCCTTATCTCTTATAACTAATTTTGGTTTGAGGTCCATTTTGGTAGATATTAAAATGCCTGCTTAATTTTTAGTTCCATTTGCTTGGATTTTTTTCCATCATTTTATTCTGTGGGGGCACTTTTGTTCAGCATAAATTGTTTTGTGGAGGCAGCAAAAGGATGAACCTGGTTTTCTAACGCAATCTGTTAGGCTGTATCTTTATATAGGGGAGTTCAAATCATTATAATAAGAATTACTACTGAACAATCTATATTTCCTGCCATTTCATTGCTTTTGAGGTGTTTGTTAGAACATTTTGGATTCATGGTCAGGTAATTGATTATTTGTTTCTTGTGCCTTCATAGACATTTTGACCTCTTCAAAGCTAAATATTTTTCCAGTACTTTTTTGTAGAGCTGGCTTAATAGATGTTCATTCCTTAAATCCCTTTTATCATGGGAAGTTTTTGTTCAATTACAACTGAGAATTTTGCTGGGTCCATTAGTCTGGGCTGCCATTTATGATCTTTTGTAACTTGTCAAACATAGGTCCAAGACCTTCACTTTTTCATAGTTTCCACTGAAACATCATCTGTTATTCTGGGGGGCTATATTTATATGGGACTTTATCTTTCTCTCTTGTAGCTTCTAACATCCTTCCTTATTCTGCTCATTTTACATTTTAATTGTTATGTGGTATAAAGTTTCTTTTCTCATCATGTTTATTTACTATTCCTTACAGCTTTTGAACCTTGGTAGGAATTGTTTACTTATGCTAAAGAAGCTTTTTTTCTGTGTCAGTAAGATACTGTCAGAGCCTCTCAGGAGATAGCAATATTTAGGCTGGCTTACCCTTCC